>NW_027204338.1:0-32040 GCF_024711535.1 Dipodomys merriami
AAACCCCATGCCTTCACCCAGAGAAGTCCCTGTGAAGCTCAGACCCACATAAGAGTGCAAAAGGAGGGAACTCAGACAAGAATTTTACAGGGAAATGGAGGTTTCCAGCAGATACAATCTATTTCATTAGCAAGCTTGGATCCTCAGCACACACAGCCAAGGGGTTCAAGCCAACAAAGCCATAAACAAAGCCTTGCCACCTCCCTAGGCCCTTCTGTACACTCCAACTTGCCTTGATGTGAAGCCCATCACAGCCAGGAAGGTAGAACACACAGTTTAAACTCGTCCCTGCCTATTCTCTAGAACACTGCTGTGAAAGCTATGGGACCTCTGTCATTTTAGTTGAGAGTCCACACTGGACAAACCCTCATGCTTCCCCTTCCCCCAGCTCATGCCAACTCTTCTCCGGTATCTGAGCGATTCTGCCTCAGCAAGTCTGCACACATGCTGTATCAGGCTGCAGGAGATCATTTCACAGGAGAGGGAAGAAAAAACAGGCATAAATCTGAAAGTTCAGGTAGAATTCCAACCTAGTCCACAACCACCTCCAAACCATTCCCCTGTAGCAGATGGGTACCTCTGCCTGAATAGAAATGGCGAAAGTCATCGAGGAATTCATCTCATCCCTTGGTTGCAGTTTTTCCTGCTTTGTGGAGAACATGCTCAGAAATCCCTTGAACTCCCTGGAGTAGATGCCAATGTTATATATACACACTCAGAAAATAGTGCATGTAACTGCTCTGTGATCAGATTCTCTATGTAGAATCAAAGGCCAAGGGTCCTAGCGGTAGAAAGTGATGTGTGAGCAGGGTAAACTCATGCAGAATACATCTCTATTACTGGATGGTCATTGTTAAAGTTCAAGATGTAAGAAGCCTCTCAAAATGTCACCCTGACCTAAGCAGATGGTGACAACAGGAGCTGTATCCCCTCTTCAGATGTTGTCATGGTAGCTCACGCCAAGGACTGGCAGCAAAATGGTCTAGAAAAGCTGAGAGAAACAGTGGACACATTAGTGTTCAGAAACATATTCAATCATGTGACCTTCCACAAGGAAAGTGTTAGACTGAAGGACCAACTGCTTCTCTGTACCTACATTAGACACAGCACTCCGATTCACCCGTTAGGATGATGATCAACTCATGTGATCGCTGCTAAGCTAAGAATATAAGAAGGGATGGGAGGCCCTATGTTCAGAGCTAAAGGTGCCCTTCATCACAGAAATTAAAGATGGCCCTGAAGGCATCTCCTCACACTCAGAGAATACACACTTATCTGATAACCTGAATGATTTTTCTCCTGTGCCCGTCTTCATTTAAACATGAAAAATGCCCTCAAAAATTAATCCATGGAAACCGTAATACCATAAAAAGCAGCTTTCCAACCCCAAGAATAACACTGCTCCCAACCTTCTCACATGCAGTCATTGAGCCAACCAGACGACATTGTTAATGGGACACTCAAATGTCTCTGCAAGTGTCCAGACAGAGGCCTGGCCTGCTCATAGACCACGTTGTTCCTGACCATACATAATAAGTCCCAAGCTATCAGCCTGGGGCAGTCCCCTCTGGAGGCTCCAAGGTATCACAACTGGAAAATTCAGGGCAGCTGACAGCAGTCTACGTGCGTTCAGTCTGAAGTGCCTACTTGAAAGACTCAGAACCATATGCTGAGTGCCTGAAAGGCTCAAACAACTGTCTCAGCAAAGATACCAAGGTGCCAGAGTGGATAACCCTTCATCCAGGACCAAGGTCAAACATCTCTAGATGAAATGCATATCCAAAAATATATCTTGGGCAGAAAATTTTTAAATGAATAACAGTCTCCAGGCTTTCTAAGATAATGACTGGTGAGAAATGATACCATGGAAGGAAAAGGGAGAAGGTCAGGTCCTCCTATATTTTACCTCATCTTGGTAAATGTCTAAGATGCCACACTTTGCCATCAACTTTTCCAAGAGCAGAGGACATGCCCACTCCCCCTGGGAGGAGTGGCGACTGGGCCTGGGCCAAGTCTGTTGCATTTAATATGTAGTCTAAAGGGAGAGAGAGCCATCTCAGAGGAGACCTTCGTACAGATGTGGCTCACTGAGGACTCTCTAGATATCAGGGTCATATGCTCCCTCCTTCTCTGGGATCTGCCAGGTCTAGAGAGGAAGAAAACATTTCCTCAGTGCTGCTCTAGTCTCCTATATCAATCTTTGGGGTCACATTCAATAGTTCTATATTCCCAACTACCCGGGTGATGAAAGTAGAAGGATCATAATGTGAGGCCAATCCAGGCAATAATACAAGAACTCTTGATTCTTCTCCAGAACCAAACTCTCAGCCTTCCCAGAAATCCCTTTCCTCTCCCAAGGGTGGCTCAGGAGCTTCCATCATTGGGTTGTATCGTTACCCCCTCTCCACCAGGGCCCTCTCCAGCTGTGATGAACACCTGAAGATTGAGTTGCCTAGTTCAGAATCTCAGCAAGAGAACTCCACAGGGAGGCAGCACGTGGCAACAGAATCTTTCCCATTTTTATAGTCAAAAAGTAATTGGTACACAACAACATTAAGAGTCATTACCCTTACAAAAAGTTTTACAGGTTACTCTGGATCTGACTAAAACAATCAGGGTCAAGTATTCTCCATCTGGAACTGAGAGTGCCTTCAAGATAATGGTCTCTGAGGACAGAAATAACCAATATCTGCTTTAGCCACGCTTACAGCAGCACAGACTCATGAGGGGGGTAGAAAATCATGAGCAAACCTACCTACTAAAATAACACAGGACTTAAATCACTTCTGCCACCTTGACCTAGGCTCTCGCCTCTACTTTTTCCTGGATGCAGACACATCTTCTCCATCATTATCGACTTTCCATTCAAGTACCCCCTGTACTTCAGGAAAAAGGAAGTCATCTTTCCACCACCACCACCACCCCCAGGCTGAGGAAGACCTCTCCCAGTCAGAAAATGAAAGCTAAGTTCCAGAGCACTTGCTCATAGACATCTTTTGGATATGACACCACCTATTTCCACAGGCCTGCTAGAAGATTGTTAAAGTCAGAAGTGCTCACCACCTGTTCACCAATGATCACCCAAAGACGACCTCTTCTCCAAGAATAACTCAGTGTCATCTCTGCCAAGTGAAAACTGGAGTCATTCCACAGAAAAGCACAAAGCAGGGCAGACCTATGGCCATGCACTTTCAGCTCAATGAATAGTGGGCACTGCAGCCATCACCTGAGAGTACCACCCTAGCTCAATACACAAGGAAGGACCTGGCACAAATGGCCCCATTAGAGGACAACAGCCCAGCTGCCAGACTCAAGAAAAGAACTGGGCCCTAACTCCAAGCACGTCACAGAAAAGTCAAAACTGGATTCCCACGCTCCTACTAGGCAGACCCAGCATCCCCACAATCTACCCCACAGCTGGTCCACGCTGGCCTACCTAGCCCAGGTCAGTGGGAATCCCAGTGGTATTACGGACATCCTTCACACACTGAGCAAGGCCAAGAGCACTCACTGGTTTGAATGTAGAGAAGCAACATTTAGTTACAGATCCCACAATACAGTCAATTGTACAAAACCTCTCCCCATGAAGCTAGAGAAACAACCCATCACAACAAACGAAGGAGGAAGTAATTTTCTGCTGAAACACAAAAGGATGGATTCTATCATGAAGCAGTAAGCAGAGTCTCTGCCACCACCTTTCTTCACATTCTAATTTGAGGAATCTATATTAGATATCTAATGTGAAGTAAAGCAGAGAAATATAAAGAAAAATTGTTCTCCCTTCACATTGATTTACAAATTTAAATGAGATAGCTCTTAAGCAACTGGAGCACGGTTAAGGACAACATTGCCTACTGATCTGTCCTCGGCTTAGAAGGGCCCAGTGTTTGGGACGGCCCCTGCCGTCCTATGACCTACAGGTGCTGGGGGATCTATGTGGAGCATACAACTCACCCCAACACCAGAAAGTAATGGATGCCAAATCCTCTTGTTTCTTTAAGAACAAAGAGAATGAGTTCATCAGTGCACTTTTGAGGGCCTGTCTGAACTTTAGGAGGAGAGGCTGTTTCTCAAATCTTCACAGAGAAACTTCGAAGGGAAGGGATTGCTAGAGACCTAGAGTAGCCTGGCGTCATTGAGTTTCAAGATGGAGAAGTATCCTCCTGCCACTGTTGCCTCAATTCTTCTCATGTGCAGTGTAGGAGCTGCACTTTGAAGAGAACTCTTATAATCACAGCGGTAGAAGTAGATGAAAGAAGTTAACCAAAAGCAACTTACAAAGTGGCTGTTCAGAAATATCCCACGGTATTTTGAGAACAAACATAGTAATAGGCTCCATAAATTGTCTAGCCTTCTAGAGCTGCCGCCTGTGCTGAGTACTTCCAATGGATGCAGTCGTCCAAATGCTTCACTGATAACCTATTTAACGTCATTACAAAGAGTATCTCCCAACTGCAGCAGATTATGAACCTATCAACAGGATTAAAAGTAGAAGCACACCAATTCAGCAATCCAGCAAATGGCAAAGTCAGTTTGGGGAAAAGCCTGTTCAGACCTGCAGCCGTGCCCTTTGGCTTAGTGAGGTCACCTAATCTATACTAAGGATACATCGGTTCTCAGGTGATACAAATGTGTCACATTCTTTGCAGGTGTTTTTGAGGCTCTTCAGTCTTCTATACCACTGTAAGCAGATCTTCCAGATGAGGTCAGAGCTGCAAACATTAATGAGGTGAACATTCCTTGTTACATATAAAAGCAAGGATTTGGTTTCCAGCTCCGTTCACAGACAGAGCCTTCTATTCCATGAGGATTTGGTTGTCAGTGCTGAATGACTCACATTATGGTGCAGAAATGTCTGCAAGGATTGGTCTACATAGATCCAATTTACAGGATCTGAGATGGCCAAAAGGTTTGTGGAGTCGTAGGTACCCTTTATTCATTTAGCAATGTGTAGGAATGAGATAGAGATACAGATGGCTAAAGACTGATGGAGAGCTACTCACCAGACATGCTCTCAGCCTCATGCCTCTCACACATGCTGAATCTGGTTACAGCAGTTGTTGGCCACTATACAAGTCTACCTCAGGTCACTATTGATTATGCCCATAGGGCATAGATTAAAAGTTAAAGGTCAGAGAGTATGGATGTCTGAACACTAACATTTTAATTCCACTGAGTGAGGCTATTTTTGTCCAGACTTCACTGTTACAAGCTCAAAATTCTCACCATTTTCTTCAGAAGTTTGAAGTCAAATCTGGATATTACTCACATGGCCCCATCTACTACCTGTCTTGGAGAAGACCTTTCTTCAGTGCTATGGAGAGACTCAGGAGGGGCAGCCTGTAGCTTTGCCAAATAAGCAGACTCAACAAGCCCCTTCTACAGCACCTGGTCACCAGATAGCACACACGAGACTCAGTTCAGCATGGAGCAGGGAGTAGGAACACCTGGACATCCTGCTGTGTCAAGTCAACACATCCCACTCTCGGGTTGTGGAGAACAGGGTAAAACAGTATTAGGTAGCTCCTGAAGCCGCCTCCTGCTTTATATATTCAAAATTCATGCATATAAGTATTAACCTATCCTTAATTGTCTAAAGTAACTCCCACGTGGCCTGGAAATCAAAGTGTCACTATACTGCCCAACCTAGCCTGGAGCTATGGGCTCGAAACATCCTCCTGCCTGGGGCTCCCGAGTAGCTGGAAGTACCCATCCGCAGCCATCACACATCCAACCTGGCAGACCTTCATCTACATTCCACTGAATAATCAGAGAGGCTCCCCTCTGTCTAGGACCCATAGAGTCACCAGGATTATAAGGAATACGTTTTTTTTTTTTTTCAGGAACAGAAGACACAGCATTAAGTTTTTGATGTAGTCACTTCTGAAGCATTACTGACACCTAAGGGGACTTGCAAAGTTCTAAACAAAAAATCTGGCTGCTGAAATGATGTATCCTGTCAGCTTGCACACAGAGCAGCATACATATAGAAGCACAAGGAAACCTGCAGAGGCCGAGACGCTGCCTGTGGCTGCTTCCACCATCACATGCTCATGACTTCTTGTTTAGGGCCAAGGGCCAGGATGGACAACTGGTAGATATCAACCCAGACTTGCTCTTGGGTTCTGGAGCCGAGTGCTTCACTGCCCCAAAGGGAAGAAAACGGAGAATTCAGAGATCGGGAAATCCTAGTGACGGGCATCCTAGGTAAGATGCCAGTTCCCAGCCCATGATAAGTACTGCACATTCAGTCACCACCCACAGGATTTGTGCAGAGGAAATTACATGGTTAAAATATGAAGAACTTCCCCCTGAACAACACAAGGGCCCTGGGCTCAGTAAGAACATATTTTGAGACAAATTTAGAGTATTGTAATGAAGTAACCTTGAGACCACCTAGAATCATCAGAGCAGAAAAATGGTGACAATGGCCACATTTATAGAGAATGTGAGTATTCTCTACAAATGCACACCTCTTTGGACTAGAGTTCTAGCCAAGTAGTTTGACAACCTATTCCTTATGAAATCAAGACAAGCTTCTAGTCCAAACACTTCTCAGGGTTAGACTTGGCCTAATAATACAAGTGGAGAATGTGGTTTTAGAATATACTTTTTGTCCTTCAACTATAGCAGTCAGTGGGACTGGAGTATTCTCGGGCCTGGTCTCGATACAAGGTACTAGATCTCCTGGAATTCTGGGCTCAAAGCAATCCTCCTGAAGAATTAAGTTCTTCCTACTGGAGGCCACAAATCCAACTGAACTTCCAGGTGCTTAAAGACATTATTCCAATACTAAAATTTTTCAACCATAAAATTTGCAGATTGCCTCTCCCTGGGCATTCCCAAAACAGTGAGATACATGTCATTCATAAATCAATACTTTAAAATCATGCGATGATAGAGACTGAAAACCTTTAGCCACCCTTCTGCCTTAGGATTGACGTTCATACAAAGACATAATAAGAGCACCAGACAGACAAGGATAAAAACAGGAGGCAGCTGAACTGATAGTGTCCAACAGGCCAACATGGCTGGGGATTTATGAAGCCAAAGACATGAAGCAGCTCCTTCCACTTGAGGTCAGCACAAAATCAGATGCATATGTCTTCTAGATAACTTTTCCAGAGGCTATACATAGGGCAGGATCAAATGCTACCTTTATGTTCAATCCTGGGAAGTGTTCAAGTGAGTAGGCACTTAGGAAGTCAAATAGGCTCCTTAGCATTCCTGGTGCCAATAGTGGAATGTCCAAAAGGGGCATCAGTCATTCAAATGGGACGTAGGTCAAAGATAGGAAGAGCATCACATTACAACACTATGTACTAAATTCTGCTCTGCTTAGGAAGCCAGGTGTGTGTACAGAGTCATTCGCTGCATCATCTGTGACATGATAGTACTAGGAGATCCATATGCATACTCCTGGTCACCTGGGAGTTAGGAATTGCAACCCAGTCATCTATGTGCGCCCAAGAGCAAAGACTTTGGGTCTACTGGTGAGGCTGTCATTCAAGGTCATTATGCATGACCTTCACTGGGGAGATGGCACAGCTTCTAGATGTCCAGAGAAATCTCTCCTGGAACACGTTGGAGACCTAAAGCAACCTAGAATCCTGAAACTAGCAGCTTCATTCACACAACACTGAGAAGAATCGGGGCAACAATTTGATTAGCATATTCCGAGTTGAGACAGAGAAGAGCTCCAAAATTAAGGATGGAAACTAAAGAGCACCGAAAGAACAAACTAGGTCAGGAAAGCAACTCAAGGTCTGACTGGATTCTCAACAGGCTTTTCATCTCACTACAAGAATTCATTCCTCAGTCATAGACTGTTGTTGGTTGTCAGCCGCAAGAACTGCTAGTAGAGGGAAAACCCATCTTTATTGCACATTGAAAAACTAAGATTTTATCATTGTTATATAATCCTGGCTACACAAGAAGCAAGGGTTGGAGGACTGCTGATCAAGACCAATCCCAGGCAAAATTTTGAGACACTATCTGGAAGACAAAAAGCCACATGTCCAGCCCGGATACCTATAGGGTAGAGAAGTGATTCCCTAGCAAGCATGAAGCCCTGAGCTGCTGTAACCTGATACAGATCCCAGGCTTGGGACCATTCTTTGCCAACTACAAGACTCCCCATATTCTACACTATGTAAGTATGAAGCAAAGCTTTCCTACTTGGATAAAACATTCCATTTACCTTCAACCAACATTACCCACAGAAAACGAAACCCTGACTGTGGTCACAAGGTAGATAGACCCTGGTTGTCATCTCACGGTAAACACTGGGAGCTCACCTGAGATCAACAGCCAAAGGGCAAACTTCCTTTGTCAGAGATGAATTGCTGGAACATCCCTTCAGCTCTTCACCATAACAAAATGAACTCAGTAGAGAAGGCAGACCACCTGAGATCACAGAACCATGGATGTGGGAGCCAAGTAAAAACCAATGTGACCCAGGACCCCAGTGAACCCCGCACCTTTCCCCAGTATCCTGAGGAACAACTTTGGGAACATGGAATGAATACATTCCCCAGAGAAGTAATACCATACCCAGTCAATTCCAACTGCTCTAGCTTAGCAATGTGCGCACACATACACACACTTACCCATGAACTGTAAGGAACAGCGTTACCTAGCAAAGTTCACGAACAGAGCACCTAGCAAACAAAGGTCAATGCATGACTTAGGTCAGGCATCCAGAAGAAAAGGAGCTGATGGTATTAAACACCTCCACACAGGAGGCAAAGTCAAAGCCAAATGTTTCCACATGAGGTTCAGAGTGTCTTTTCTACATTCCTCAGTAGACCTTCTAGGGTCAGCAAAAAAGCAGGTTTCACATATATTTCATCTTTCCTTTTCAGCCAGTTATCAGGCATCTTGAGGAGAGAATAGGAAGTGCAATGTGCTTCTCAGAATTCAAGGCAACTAAGGAATGATATAGCAGAAGAGAAAAACATGTCTCATAGACAAAAGAGCACCCATGGTTAGAATTTACATGAGATGCCGACTGTTCTTGGGTCTTAGTTTCCAATAAAAAGCCATTAAATTGCAAGAGCTATGCTCAACAAAATAAAGCCTGTCAGAAATACGATCCCCAAAACTTCATAGAAATATGTGCCTAAATGAAATGCAGTCATTGATTTAGGTAATACATACATGCTTATGTGTGGAATCTATATCTCCATCATGCCTGAAGAATGAGAGCTGTTCTAAGTTAAATATGGTAGAAGAAATGTACAACTTACGATTTGCAAGAGTTCATTGTCAACAAGTGGATCTAATTTGACATATTTAAACTCACAATATCACCTGCTTTTTGTGGAACTGAACTTAAGGCTTGGGATTAAGATAAATCATTTATCATTGTAGGTGTTTAACTCAGGTAGTGGTTGAGGAAGGTGAAGATGGGCACGTGGCTGAGCTCAGAGGTGGAAAGTCCTTCTCTAAATTTCAGGGGATGATAGCCTAGGGAAGTCCTTGCTATGGTGAAGTGCTGCATGCTATTGAATATAGCCAGAAAGTTGACATTTGGTTAGAATGCTGGACTTCCCCAGGCCATGTTCAACATCTTCATTTACAGAAGAAGGGGAAGTTATAGTCATGGTAAATTGTTGGAAGAAAAAGCCAGACCTATCCTCATGGAGGGACATTCTAACATATTGTATATGATCCTCAGATACTTCAGTAGAGTCCTGAACCTCTAAGATACCATTGCAATTTTATCCCTTTCAGTAGCTCTTTTCCCTCCTGCCCCTCCCACCATCCCTCCACTGGGCTTCCTGCGATCACTTCCACAATGGCACTAGATGAAGGTACTAGGTAGAGGTAGATCAAGATCTCCCCATCCTGATCTTCGGATGCATGAACATGTTACATCACATGCCAAGGGAGAATTAAGAGCATACTGAAAGAAAGTTGAAAATTAGCTGACATCAACCAGGGATCCTGAGGCAAAACAGAAAAACAAACATGGTAGGCTGGAGGCTGGAGTGCCGGTGAGAGCCAGACAAATGTAACATGAGCTGCCAGGTTTGAGATGGAAGAGGACCCAAGTTCGAAGGTGAACCACGGAACCTCTCAAAAGGTGGGCAGAACAAGGAAAATGTTTTATAGAGCAACCAGATGGGACCCCAACCCTGCCACCATCCTGGTTTCATTCATATGAGACCCATTTCCACCCTTCCAAGGCTAGCTCAGCCTCTAACTCAGTGGTTACTTGGTATATCAGGGGAAATTGGGGAGTACTGTTCAGATCTGTCAGAGGAAACATCAGAAAGTCACCCAGGCTTTGTATTTCAGAAGAGAAGCTTCCTAATGGTTTTCCCTGGAAGCCAGAAAATAAACACACAAATCTTCTTTCTTCCACAATCATGTTGAAAATTACAAACAGTGTTGAACTTCAAAAATTCAGATGAATTTGAAGTTGTAAATATTCGAGGCACATTAGTAAACCTTATGTGGGAAAAAATACTTGGATTTTCCGTGGGGGAAAAAAAAACATGCACAAACCTTCCCACAAAGCCTTCTCTGGACCTACAAAACTTCCTTACTGGAGTTTACCCACCCAATAGGGTACAAAGACACCACTCTATCCAACATATTCTAGACAACATACAGGAAGAACAATCTTCAAACGTTAAGGTTAAACTCAGTGTTGGTGGCTCACATCTCTAACCCTAGAAGCTCAGGAGACCAAAACCTAGAGGACTAAAGTACAAAGACAGCCTGTACAAAACAGTCCTCAAGACTCCATCTCAAATTAACCAGCAAATAGCCAAGTCAGAAGTATGGCTCAAGTGATAGAATGCCAGTCTTGAGCAGAAAAGATACAAGCAAGAGGCAAAATCTCCAAGCCTAGTACGTACCCATGTGCACGCATACATACATACACAATTGAGGTCATCCCCTAAGAACCAACCAGACTTTAAAGAATGGAGATTTCCCAACCTTCTCAGGCCAGAGAGGCTGAGCTTCTATGAGGCTCATGGCAGCTTGATCGTGCAAAGATGAGCAGGCTTAGAAGAGTGAACCCCACTTCCACCCCAGCCAGGCAGACAGAGTAAATAATATATGCTAAGAATACTCAGGTTTCCGCCATCAAGGAACTGGGCCCAGGCCCCCTGCCTCTGCCTCCTCCCTGGGATCTGAGGTAACAGAAACCACTTTACATTAGTGCTCCTTAGCTTTGGGTACTGTGTAAGCAGAGGTCCCATTGTGGAGTCAGATATGTAAACCTACAAGGTACCTGTCAAACATCAAGGGTTTACATTTCAGATTAGCCCATATATAGGCACTGTTTTCACTTCATCAAAACATGAAGGTTAGAGATTCAACTGGTCCACATGACTTTTGGTAGACTGGAATTAGTGACCAGTACATTCATTTTCTGGAAGTGATAGACTACAGCTTTAGATTGCCTCTCTTTAGCAACATGAAGGAATAGGATAAAGAAGGATGGAGCCCAATTGGGCAGCAGCCTGACGAAGGACATCTGTAGATGGATGTCCTGGAGCCATTTAACCATCAGGGTTTACCTGGCACCAAGTTGTCAGGAGGTTGCATCAGGTAGACCTAGTGACTGAGCACAGAGGACATATTTTAGACACAAAAGGCAAAAATATGTCTGTCAAGTAGGGATGTTGGAACATATATGTCCTTATCTCTGCTAAAAGGAATTCTTTACTATCTTGAGATTCTCCACTGATAGAACCCCCAAATTCTACCCCTTCAATATTGTCCTGGAGAGGTTCTTAAAGGCAGGAGATGATTCACAAGAAATAGCAGGACAAGCCTCAGGAAAGAGCCTTCTTTAGAGGATGCTGATCCAGACTCCGGAGGGATCAGCCAGCTGATTTGGCCACAGGAACCGAGCTTCTTCCTGAAGCCTCTCCCATGGCCAAGGTCGAAATCCCTGGGAGGTTGGCTTGTGCTCTACACTGGATGGGGCCATTCCTGAGGCAGCGGGGAAGCTCTGGGCTCGGCCCATTGCCTGTGCTTACCCATGATTTCCTCCTGTGGAGACCCTACTGTAATACACACTTTGAGGAGTATCCAAAAAATTGGAGTGGGCATGGACAACATCTTAGAATCATCTGTGCAGAGGCAGCTCAGAGGACACTGGATAGCAGGGAGTGGGATGTGAACAATCCCCATTTGCGTATTTAGAAATTATATTCATTAATAAACAACGTGAATGATATTTTCCTTTGAAACTGTCTCGCTATGCTAATGTAGCCCGAAGCTCCCGGCTCCAAGCAATCTGCTGCTGCCTCAGGCTCCGAGAACCTGAGAGTAGCCATCCACAGCATCGCGCCTGCAACATCATCTAAATTCAGTCGAGCGATTAGAGAGGCTTCCCGTTCTGTCTAGAGCTAAGTCCACTTTAGAGCCATCAGGATTATAAGGAATAATTTTGTTAAAAAACAATAGAATGGGCCGGGCGCTGGTGGCTCACGCCTGTAATCCTAGCTACTCAGGAGGCTGAGATCTGAGGATCGCGGTTCAAAGCCAGCCCGGGCAAGAAAGACCATGAGACTCCTATCTCCAATAAACCACCAGAAAACCGGAAGTGGCGCTGTAGCTCAAGTGGTAGAGCGCTCGCCTTGAGCTGAAGAGCTGAGGGACAGCGCCCAGGCCCAGAGTTCAAGCCCCACGACCGACAAAAAAAAAAAAAAAAAAAAAAAAAAAAACAATAGAATGCACTCTAGTAGACTTTTGATTAATCCCTTCCGAAGCACTGCTAAGGGATCAGAAAACCCCTGGCTCCTGAAATACTGCGAGCTGTGGCTCCAGAAGGCAGGTAGGACTCCATCCCCTGCATATGAAGCAACACACACACACACACACACACACACACACACACACACACACACACACACACACAGAAGCACAAGTTGGGGCTACAGAGGCTAGAAGCTGCCTGGGGCCTCTTCCACAACCAGCACGTGGTTTGTGACTTCTGTTGTCAGGAGGCTGATATGTCTTTCCACATAGGAAATCGAGCGAAGTGTTCTAAAGTGTCCTTCTCACTCTAAGTTCACTCAGGCTTCCCTCAACCCACTCACCACACCTAAGAGATGTCACATGGACAGGGCAGACACCCCCACACACACCGTCAAGTCCTCCAGAAAACCACAGAGCAGCTGCCCTTAAGACCAGCAGTGCAGAGGAAAGCCCTTGCTCTCAGCTGAATGCCAGGTCAGCCCACTATTAGACACAAACTCAGGCTCAAAAACACAGGGTTCTGAACCTCAAGCCCTTCACTGGAAGCCCAGGCAGAGACATCCTAGACAAGATGCCAGTTCCCCACCCCGTAACAGGCATGATAAATACTGACCTGTGCCGTCACCATCGAGAATGCCAGTTCAGAGGAAATTGTATGAAACCTCACCCTGTCAGGTAAACCTCCCCTGAAGAACACAAGTATTCTGGGATAAGCAGGACTACTTTTGAGCAAAAGGAAGAAGTTAACTCTCCAAGAATAGCAACCAGATCGCAATGTCACAACTTGTTAAGACATTGTGCTAAATAGGTAAGAAAAGCAGCCACCCTAAGGTTCATGGTTATGGAGTTAGATGTCAGAATTTGTTGTCGAAGATAAGGATCAATTGTTCAAAGTCAAGTAAGACATACTTTTTTAAAAGTCAAAGACTAGAGGAAGACTACATTCCATATTCCACATTGAACTATCATCTGCTTTCTTCGCATCAGTTGTCCTGCTGTCATCCTAGAAAGCACATCCAACTGCTCTGACTGCACTAAGAACAGAAGATGGGTTTATTGGTGCACTTTTAAACACCTAACTGGGCTTTAAGAGAAAAATTTTCTGGAACCTTCTCAGAGAAACTTCTAAGAGAAGTATTGCTAGACATTTACAGCAACCTAGTATCAGTGAATGTAAAGATGACAGCTGTGGAAGAATAATTGCATTCTGTTTCTTTAACTCCTCTCAGAAAGTAGAGACAATACTGTGAGGGAAGGAAGAGGCAGACATGCTCTGGAAATCAAGAAGTGATAGCAACAGTGGTGCCAAGTAGACTCCCTTGCCGTGGAGAAATGCTTACAGACCTAAGTCTTCTATGTCCGCCCAGGAAATCCTAGCCTTATTGGAGGAAATCTGGTCCCCAAAAGCCGCTCCCCTGGTGCATTGTCTAGGGAATCCAAAAGGGGATTCTGTAGTAGTAAAGGGAATGTACAGCCACCGCCTGAAAAGCTAACTTAAAGCCAGCGCAGCCCCAACCCAGCCTGCCATCCAAGCCAGTTTGCTCAGAGGAAAAATTATCTAACCAAGAAGATGAACGGAAAATAAGACTCTGGACAGTGGTTGATCTTGCCAGACCATAGGATTTTCTACCCAAAGCTCTGGGCTAAACCTTGAGTGACCAGGTACACCAAGCAACTCACCAGGGAACAACTAAGACCCTCCCCCACCCCGCCAGAGTCTTGTGTGACACTATTTCTGCAGTACATAGGTTTGTAAACATTTTCCCTCCTGATCTGGGAAAGGGTTGCTAGTTATCTTTAAGTTCAAATCCTCATTATAATGTGGCCATCAGTTATACTGAGCCAACTTTTAACTGCTGGAGACACCTCAGGTTGCAGCTGGGATCAGCCCAGGCAAAACTGAAGAGGGGGACTTCTTCACAGCTTTAGGAGAAATGTGTTTTTATGCTAACAGGTCTAATACAGGAGAGCCTCTCTGATGAGACAGAACATAGAAACAAAGCTGTGGCGCATTGCCACAGCTGGTTTCAGAAACTTTTGTTGGTCCCTGTGACTAGCAACTGATATCTACACTCATGGGGCTCTTAATTGTACTTCTTTTGGGTATAACCTTGTAGGTCCATGTAAACTATGCTCAAAATCATATTAACTCAGTTAAGCTCATGGTTCTAAGAACCCAATACATCCCTCTCACTCACTGACGCATCAATGATTTGATTTTATGTACGTAAAACCAGTGGGGAAGGAAATGTGGATACCCAGGCTAAGAAATGCCATCTGAGAGACCTTTACCATGAACTGGCAAGTCCTTGTGGCTATGACCCTCATTAAGCCTCCCCACCCCTGCCACCCTTCTGCCATGCCTCCTGTCTGACTCTCCTCTGGTCACCATGGTGTCCCTCCTCAACTCTGTTAGAGTTTATCTGGTTTGTTAAAACTGCTTTCTGCTCTTTATTGACTCTAATGCCCTCATAGCTCAGTTTCCTAACAGTATTAACTGCATTTCAGGCTGCAAGGCTTTGGAACCTGAGTCCGCTCACAGTCGACGGCTTTGTAATAGACACTCCCAATTCAACCTCTCAAAATGTGGCTTCTCTATCTCACAATCAAATATCAAATTCCCGTTTAGCACATGGTAACATCATAACTCTGCTTATGGTGGTCAGTCTTGCTCATTTCTTGCTATTCAAATTGCCACCAAATTCTATCCTTTACCGTTTTTTTCATTTTCTTGTCAAGGATGATTCTTATCAAACTATGACTGGGTAGAAGATCTTTCATAGATAATATTGGGACTTAAGAGAGCTGCATGCTTTGGTAAACTTTCAAAGGCCATATACATATTCTTGGCTGTGCACGTATCCAGTAAGAACCTGTGAAACCCTTCTAGCTCACTTTTAGCTAACCTTCAGACTCCTCACAGCTGAAGGAAAAGGGGCAAAACAGCTGCTACATAATTAGAAAGGTGAAGCATAACTTCAGGATTATATGACTACACAAAAACACACTTTACAGACCTAGTCAAAACAGTAGCTATTGGTCAAATCTCCAGCTTTATGATGAGGTCACTCAACTTTAAAATTATTCGGTCTGCAAAGAATTAAGAACATGTGGCCCATAAAACAGGTAGTCCACAATGCCACTACTGGGGTTAATGAGGAGGCCTGTATCTTCTATTTGCTAGATAAGAACTTCAGACATTCTAAATGCCATTGAAGTAAAATATAGTTGAGAGCCAGTAGCTCAGTATCAATAAGGAAATTGAAAACAGTCTTTACAAACCACATAGTAACTCTAAATTTGAAAAACACAGTAACTGAAATGACCCAACTCCTAGAGGGACTCAACACCAGATTCAAACTAAAGAGTAAATCAAACAGTAAGTCATTTGCGATCCTACAGCCTAACAAATTCAACAGTCCCAGACTTTGGAATGCCTTTGGAATTCTTTTGGAATACCCAACCTGCCAACGTATTCATAATGGTATTTCCAGAAGGATAGAATAAGGTGGACTGAATATTTAAGTAGCCATGGCTGAAAACTTTACTGCATTTTATAGCAAACATTCCCTACATACGCACCTCAGTCAATCACTGAAGACCACGTGGGATAAATTCAGATCCACAGCAAGTCACAAGAGAGGCACGGCTCATCACACACAACGGATACTCAGCACAACTGCTGGCATCTCATCAAAACCTATAGAGGATTGAGAGAAACATTACAGTCAAGGTGACTGAAGAGAAAAAACTTCTAAGCATTCTATAGTCAAACTGACCATCAGAAACTGAGATTTTGTTTACCTGTGTTCACAGTCATGCCACTTATCCTAGCCCTGGCTAGTCAAGATTGTAATGGCTTCTTGGTCAGACCCAAAGCAGGTGGAAGGTTGATCCCTAAATGTAGGTTCCCTTTAATCCATCTCTATTCCTTCGGAGGAAGGTATGTGGGGTAGGGGAGAAAATGAGGGATCCAAACCCACAAGCTTGGCCTTCTCTGGGTAGCCATCCTCCTATCAGTGGAAGAACAATCTCTTCCCTACACTCCTTCCCAAGACGGCCACCAAAGATGCACTTTTGCATCTATTAAAACCTGAGTACTAAAGTGCTGTCTGGAATGTGACTGTTGAGTCTCTCCTTCTTCCAAAAGTACTGCTTCATGTCATTGTGCAGTCTCTCTCCCAGAGCATACTGAAAAAGAAAGAACACTTAGGGAAAACCTAACCAAATGACTCCACACTCAGAAATGCTCAGTAGCATTTTTGCTGTACGTATATTGGGGACCACAGGAATACACAGACAAACTCCACCAGCCCACAGACTGTATAGACAGGAGAAGATATCAACAGTCTTGATTTGTAGACCACTGAGCCTTCAGGTTTGTTTGCTGTTGTGGCTCACAGGTTCTTTGCTTTTGTCCCTAAATGGTGATCTTAGTACACACCACTGTCCTGGCCTTTCCCTTATTATTTTATTCTCCCCAGAATATTGGCTCCTCTCCCTGTCTACAGAGTCCTCAGGATAAAGATCTCAGGGTGAGACTAGACTATAATTTTATTTAGATCCTTTTAAAAGTCATGAAGAAAAGGTTTGCAAAACTCAGAACCTGCCGTTTTATGATACATCCTGCCTGATACCTCCATGAGCAGGTGGAGGTGCAAAACACCCTTCTGGAAGCTGAGCAGCCATCTCTGATCTGCTAATGCTCATTGCATCTAGGAGTCTCCCTAGAAACTGCTAGGTCTGAAGAAGTACTCAGAATCATGGTCCAGAACCCAAGTTCTGTCAACATGTTCTCAAGTTCATATCTGTGAGATCTACCCCAACTCAGGAGCTGAGACTGAAGTTCCAAGGTGGTCAATATTTAAGGCAACAGCACTGCTGTGTAGTTTTAGAAGTTAATTACTTAGTGAGACTAAGGCACATCCAGAAAGCTGGTCAGCACTTTACCTTAGGGTATGTCTGGAAGGCACTAGCATTTGAATCAGTAAATAAAGAGCTATCCTTATAAATTAACCTAAGTGGACATTAAGCTGGTATATCCATCTTAGAAGTCTGGGTTCCTAAGCAGCTCCCTAGTAAGACTCTCACCACCAGATCCCCTGGCTCTTGGGCTTTTGTACCCACTCTGAATTGTATCTTGAGCCTTCCTGGCTTTCCAGCTCGCCAATGGCTGGGGTTGAAACTTGTCAGCCCCCCTAATTATGTATTTATATATCCTCTTTGCTTCACTAGAGAAGCTTGAATAAAGCAGTAACTTTTCTGGTTCAAAAGGAAATATCCTTCTCCCAATATTCCAGGGTGGACATTTACCTTCTGGATCACCTGGAATAACTGAGACCCTAACTTACATGTGTGAGCCACATACATATGATTCCAAGTCCAAAGACCAGCAAATGGCTTTGCAATGATGCCATGTCAAGATTATACCATGACCTATGAAACCATATTTCTACCATTTTCAGAAAATCATTTATCATTTGTATCTGATCTATCCAGAACTTCTGCAAATAAGCAACATTAGATGCTGAGCCCAACACATCCTGAGACATGCAGGATTCCATAACAGAAAGTCAACTGCTCCCTGCTTAAAATGAGATCCAAGCCGACTTTGCTCCAAAGATGCCTATTTTTCCATAGGCAAAGGTGAGCTTGGCAATGAGCTCTGCAATTGGTAGCAATATTGCTCACCCAAATCCCTCTTACCATTGGTACCAGGAAGCCACCATGAATCAATGGGACTGTTTAGTAAGTCCTCAGTCTTCAGTTAAACATAGCAAGTTCTAAATGACAGGCTACTGGAGGACAGAGGCAGCTGAGAAAAACTCACTTCCTTATACACCACCTGTCCCAATTACACAGCACCTATCCCAATCCTTCTTCAGGGGCACTAGCCTGACACTGTTCCAACTCGCAAAACAAGTTATGTGCTACAAGTCCCTGCTGACCCCAGCCATAAAAACTCTGCTACAATCAGACTATGGGCGACCTCTCTGATCCATCCAGGGAGTTTGCCCGGGAGCATCACCCAGTAAACTTTTCACCTTTAAAACCTCCTGTGTGTTCTTTCCTCGTCTAAGTCCTTTCACTAAAGAACTGTTGCACTTAACCACAGTTCATACTGCATGGAGCACTTGAAATTTTATTAAGATTTGAACTCCTTAAGCACTTTAAAACTTTTTTTTACTTCAGTGAGAGAAACCTACAGATACTGAAAACATTGAACTCAATATAGACCTTCATACACCTGACCCGCTACACTCATGCCTAAATGTAATTGTAGTTGCCCCAGTTCATATAGGTGATAACACTCAAAAGATGCTTGCAGGTGCCTCTTAAAGAAATACAACTAGGCAAGAAACGTCAAAGTGAGAGACATTAAAAATAGTTTCAGCCAGATGCTAGTGGTGGGAGGCCAAGATGTCTGGACCTCAGTGGAAAGCCAGCCCAGACAACAAGTTCCTGAGACTCTTATCTTCATCAACCCCAAGAAGGCCAAACTCAAGTGGCAGAGCACCAGCCTTGAGTAACAAAACTCAAACAGTTCCTGAGTCCTGAGTTACGCCCCAGGACAGACACAAAAAATATTTAATCCGTTGAGACTAAATATTTCCATGCCTTATCTTTTTCTATTATGACCTTGATGAAATATGAAGATATACAAAGACAATAGGCTAGCAAGGGCTATTTACCATACTCTAAAGTTTGCCTTCATATAAAGCTGTACCTTGCTCATGTAAACTGTAACCCCTTTGTACAGTATTTTCACAGTAAAAAAACTTATTTAAAATAAAAGCTATACCATGGACATGGACATAAACATGCCTTTTCAAAGTTGATTACATCAATTCTCATTCTTTACTCCATTGGGTCCACAGCATTTCATAAAGACCTTGCACGACTTACCAGGATATACAAGTACTACGAGAAGACCATTGTTTCCCCAAGGTTTGGTCCTGCTGTACCAGTGGCCTGTGCCTATGGGAACATCTTCTGAAGTTAGTCACAAGTCTCTACCTTGCATCTGGCACTGAGTACATGTGTTTCAAGAATTTTTGGACTTTGGAGGTAACATGAACTTCTGGATGCCTACACATATTTCAGCACAACGCAGACCCATTTACCAAGTAATCCTTATGTTGCCAGGTTGAAGTGTAATCAAGAGCATGAGTGGACTCAATAGTAGGTATAAGATGTTTGACCACTTGGGCCTTATCGAATAGAGAACTCAGTTCCCAGGCCTGTAGATAGACTAACAGTGAAACTAGCATCCTTTTCCCTTTCTGGGACTTAAGGGCACTCCTCTACCAGATGGCCTCTTACTGAGTAAAAAGCAAGACCTTTTCTGAGTGGAGCTACTCATTTCTTGTGAGTTTAAAAAGGAAATTTTCATAACAAGGAATTCATAAATCAAAAATGTTGTACGGAAACTCATACAATCATAGTTTAAGAAGACCCTATCTAGATACTGATGGTACTAGAATAATTTCATTCCTCTTTTCCTGAATGAGTTTCCGGATACTCTACTAGAAGCCAAAGTCAAAGTACACTATGATGGGGGGGGGGGAGGCAGTTATGGCTCAGATAAAACCTACTTCATGGACAGCTCAGCTCACAAAGCTAGGCAAGCACCAGGATAAGGTACTATAAAAGAAAACTCAGGAATATCAATTCTGAATAACCCCAGGAAACAAGCATTCACATGAAGTTCAGTTAGAATCCTAAGGCATCCTTTTCTTCTTGCTTCCATTTTTGTCAACCTACTACACCTTTTCAAAGTGTTCACTTGGAAGAAATATGCCAAGATGGGTAGGTGATACCATTTTCAGGGTATGCCAGCCACACTAGGAAGCTGACAGTCGCTGGACCATATCCCCACTCACTGAAGGGACTGAAAGGTTGGGGAAGTGAAAGCTACAACAAGCAGACTTTCAGACAGTACGTACTGCATCTGCTTTGCATGGAGGTGGTTCATTGTCACACCTAGCAATGTTGCTGGGCAATACAAAACAGACGATGGGTAGAGATGTGCATGGGGATTGGGATGTTAGCCTGCATCACTCAGTGCTTGCTTATAGGCTTGATCATGGTGGTGGGCATCAAGGCTGTATCGCAGGATAGTTTCCCCAAGTGGCCAACTAAAAGGTACTCTACAGCATGAAGTCCATTGAGGAATATTCTTGGGAAGATCCAGAATAGAACAGGGGGAGAAACTGAGCAGACCTGCAATCTCAAGATGATTCTGCTAAGGAGCAACAAAATAGGTTATTGCTGCCAAAGAATGTCACAGACAGGTCCTGACCCACTAATATAGCCACAGACAGAAAGCTAGCATCCCCTCTACTTAGGGGACTTACAATAACTCCTTGCCCGAGATGACCTCCTAGTGACTGAAAAAAAAATCAGGTTTTTTGCTGAACACAACTGCTCTATTCTTGGGAGCAACAGGAAATTTTAGCAACAAGGATTCCCTAAGGTCAACTCTTCCACCTCAAGAGGTGCTAGCTCAATATGAGCCATGCCCTGTTATGTACTGCTAGCATAAACATGAACAGAACAAACCAACACTGGAAGTCAGAAATAGAGGCACCAGCGAGGCTGTCAAGCTTAAGTTCTCCCTGCTCTGATCTTCTGTTTTGACTCATGTTAAGAGCCTTGAGCCAAGAGTACTGGCACCCAGTGCTCCCAGTGAGTGCTTTCTCTAGGACTGACCAGGAATTAACCAGAACTAGAGATGCTTTTAGAATACATAGGATATGAGAGACCCACTAAGTGGTTTGGGGAGGGTAAGGGAAGTTTCATGGGCCAGACAAAGGATAGAGAACATTGGCATCCGCTCAACTATCAATACGAAGTCTTACGTGCCATTTTACACCTTTAAGAACCTAGTAATTGATGTAACCAGCTGGTACTCAGCAGGTCAAAAAAAAAGTGGAAGCCTTTATAAGCTGGGGAGCAAATAGTTTCCCAAACCTACAATCATGGATTTCTAGCATATAGTAAGAGATCTCTGTAAGCACCAGAAAATCAAGCTTTTAAATAAAAATCTACCACTTAAGGAAATGAAAATTTTTAAGTGTAACTCTTTCTCCATAAATGTGGCCATAGAACGCCTTATTTTAAGACAATGATTAAAGAAGCCCTTTGACTATAGGCAGTGATGCCAACAGAAAACTCATTTCAGTCCTGTAGCTTCAAAGGGATGGAAGCAGAGCTGGCTGGATACAACTATCAGCCTTATGAAGCATGGACAGTAGCTTCATTTGAAGATGGAGAAAATCTCCCAGTAAGATGGTTGGCAGAATATTGTCAACATTGCTATGTTGTCCTGAAAGTCTTCTACAGATTCAACACACTTCCCATCAAAATTTCAAGGTCATTCTTCACTAAAATAGAAAAACAAGTACTGAAATTGAAAATAGAAAATGTTATCCTAATCAAAAACCGTAATACTCGATGTATCCCAATACCATCCTTCACATTATACTACAAAGCCACAGTAACAAAAACAGTGTTACTTCACAGAAACAGACACAAAGAACAATGACATGGGACAGAAGGGCCCAGAAGTAGCCCACATAGCAACAGTCAGGTGATTTTTGACAAGCCAAAAATCATACCTTAGATAAAAGCCTTGTCAACAAGTAGTACTGGTTCATACAAAATTATGATGAAGTAATTCTATCTCAATTTGGTAGTACAGGGATTCTGAACACAGGGCATTGCGCTTCCTAAGTAGCTTTCTTCCACTTGAGCCACACCTTCAGCCCCCTTTTACTTTTCAGAGAAGGTTTCCCTTCTTGGGGTGGGGGCTGGGCTTGGATTCTCCTATGTACGTCTCCTACATAGTAGTGGCAAGGACCACTTTTATTTTTCTCTTGATATCCAATCTCCCTAAGTTTTTGCCCAGTTCTCTCAATTTCTCTCTTCCCAGAAACTGGGATTACAGTGTTATCCACATTGCATCCAGTCCAGAAAACCTCAAAGAATTAGACAAGTAAAGAAGCTAATGACAAAAGGCAGCTTTCCAGGGACATAGGTCCCCGTATTTCCTTCCAAACCAAGAACAAGAGCAAGAACAAATCCAACTACACAAGAGTTGTGCCCGCTAAATAACTTGAGGACATGCACCAAATTGATTCCTTTAAAAGTATCAAATGCCAGAAACATCAACTGCCAGAAGCAATCTCATGTTCTGGTACTACTATAAGCCTCTAGACAAGTATATTCAAAGAGAAAGGGAAAATGGTTGCTAATAAAAAGCCCAAGATTTATGGACAAATCACCAGAAAAATTAAGTCTGTTCATGAAGTAGCCCAGCAGGTCCATGTACATCCAAAGTACACATAATTGAAAGGATCATTTTCCCTTTCTGAAGGTCTAGCTCTTGAAGATGGCCAAAGAGAAAGGTAACCATTTGGCTATTTGGTGAGAAAGTAAGGTTAAACATTAAAAGTTGTGTTTTACCTAGAGCCTCCAAATCTCCCATACTTGTGGGTATACATGTCTGTTTGGCTATATTGTCTGGGCTTTTGTGCTTTGAGGATAGTCTCATTCTTGTCTTAGAAGACTGCCCAAGTTAACGGACTCCATCCTTTGTTGGTCATGTCAGCTGTGATCCAAGGATTCATCATATTCTCCATACTTAAAAACCACAGTGTACCTTGTGCAGATGGCCAAGATTAGTAAAAATAGATTTAGAAATAATAGTCTATTCAACCTGAAGAAAATGTTCTTAAAAGGAATCTTACCCTAACACTCTAGGGAAAACACTCCCCAGTTGTATTTTCTTCCCTCTAAAACAAGATGACCGGCAGACAGTCAGCAGAAATTCATAGCCAGCATTTGTGATGGCTCCATCACTACTGGCATTGCTCAACACTGGTTTGCTCCGTTATAAATGTAGGACGGGAAGAGAGCTAGCATTAAGATCAGCAAGTAAGGGATCCATAGTATAATCTAGGATGGAAAGGACAGCAGCAGAGCAAATGCTGATCGTGGTCTGTAGCACTCCAAGATATCACCCAGATATTTTATCAAGAGAGGACATGATGTCCCCTGTGCCCCGCCCCGCTGCTGCAAGGGTCATCTGCAGATTGTCTTTTGCTTTTAGGTACATCTGCAGGCAGCTTCAGACATCCTTACCTAAGGTAATTCCTTCTGGGAGTAGCCTAGATGCAGAGATCTATCAATGCAAGCCCAGTGCAATTTTATCTCTAAAGATCCAGTGAACTATCAAGCTTGGGCCACCTATCAGTATCTTGGGGGGAAAGTATCATATAGGTCACTATGAAGTGTCCAAGTGTATAGGAAAAAATCATGAGTGGCATCACCTAACTTTTCCATAAGCTTTTGTAAAATCCACTCTAGCCCACAGCTAGACCCTGGTAGAGGGGGAACACTTAACCATGCAGCATCAAATGACCACAGAGCCTAAAGTTATCATTAGCTGAGCTCTATCCACCACATGATTGCATGAGATCGAAGGTCCCAGCAACAATCATCTGTATGAGGACTTCGCAAAAGCATTAGAGGACACAAGCTGTAGGCCCCCCTCCCCCTGCCTTGGCTCCACTGTTAAACCAGTAACCTCTTTCCTAGTTTACCTCTATTCCCAAACCTGAGAATACAGATAGCAGGAGGGATAAAAAAGGCTAGGTTAAAATGGCTGCCAGCTAGAACAAGTGACCTTCAAAGACCATATATAAAAGTTACTCCGACATCAGTACTCTCAATCATTTTCTGTAGTAGAAAGGTCAGCAGTCTTGAAAACATCCTATGCAACCTGAACATGCCTATTTCCTCAGCTCCTACCTGGAACAAAGTTCAGACTTTAATTGCACATTGGAGAGGGTTTATAATATTGTTCCTATTGCGTCTCACTGAATTGACATTCCTAAGAGATTAATACACGTTAAAAAAAAGTAGTCCAAAGTTAGGCTATGAATTTCTATTTTGGGTAAGGGCATGAAAAGATTACACTATTTGCTCTCTAGTGAGAACACCTACCTCTGGGAAGAATGCATGACCAATTAAGACAAACTGATTTTACCAGTTGATATGCATTAATATAGCCATCAAGTCAGCTTAGAGTGGTTGAAGGCAAAACAGCCACAGTTTCAGATGAAAGCTGGACATGGCTTCAGTAGAAAGAACTTCCATTTGTGAACACTAATCTACTTACTACCACCTCTGCACCTTCCAGCTCAAATGATCAGTGACACACTCCAACAATAGCTCTATTCATGGTAGCTAAACTACTGGCTGCTTAGATTAGCTACAGTGGAATTCTGCAGTCCTAGAAAAGCCAGTTATATGGTTTCAACACAGATACATTCCCAGTAGATTAATTCCCTACCCATAAGTACTTAACCAGATTTGCTCCCTAAGCATTCTATTCAGCCTGTAAATAATGATGGCCCACAGATCGGGGCTTACACTTTGCTGGAAAAGTTACATGAGTAGCCAACAATTGTATGATCAGCTGTAAAACTCAAGAGTTAAAATGGTTCTCAATTATGCATTCAACATTTGCACTCCAAGAAGTAGCACACATTGTCATTCAAGTATATTTAAGTAGCACAGTCACAATTCAACAGAGTATCTGGCACCAAGGGACAAAGGCAGAAGTAGCTCACTTGCCACCACTCCAAGTGACTATTCATGGTCAACTGTTCCCTAGCTCAGAAGCAAGCCAGGCACATGTATTTGAGGAGACTCCTAAAAGAAATCATAGTTGACCATAGACATTCCACAAATGCACAATACTGGGGCCATGGGAGAATAGAAGACATTTATGAAGCAACCTGATCTACTGGAGAAAAATCCTACAGGTCTATGAAGAAATCAAAGACATAAGGCCACACCAATGACCAATCTAGTAGGACTACAGTCCATAGTTAGGATCTTCCCCTCAGAGAGACCTTTCTAGAAATAGCACAGCTACCTATAGCAGAGCCTACTAAGTGATGATCCTCAAGAATCATGGCTTTAAATAGTGTAAAGGCAATCATAGCCAATGGAAGTATTCTCCCAAGCTATGATTTCCAAGAAGTCACAGGATATCTGAAAGGAGAGAACCCACTGATTATACTGGATTTCAGAAGATTCTGTGGTAATATCAAGTTGACATCTAGACGCAGCTAGCCAAGTTTCTAATTATCCCCAATGGCACCCAATGACCTAACCAGAGGATAGAATGGACATATACAACTTACATGCCAGCTCAAGGCGATACGGACAGTCACATGACAGTAACATGAAAATGTAGATTTCATTTGAAGATGGACTGCTTCAAGAGAGATGGATCTTTTTAAATTTTTTTATTGTTAAAATACGGTACAGAGGGGTTACAGTTACATGAGTAAGGTAATAAGTACATTTCCCATCTCCTTTGTTTTTCCCCTACCCTCCCTTCCTTCCCTACCTCCCCAGCTCCACAACCCTCCCCACCCCACCAAAGTTGTAAAGTTCATTTTCAATATAGTGTCTTGTACATTTCATTGTTACAGTGGGTCAAGAGATAGGTCTTTATGGTTGTTTCAGACCTCCTATGGCCAAGTCAAGGCCACTGAGACTACATTGTGAAAATCAACCTGATTTACTCAAATGGACATGTCTTGAAGGCAGATAATCCTTAGTAACCAGCTACCAGGGTTCACTAGCCCCTCCAACAAGCTGAGTCTGCAGAGATTTAGTGTTCAGTAGGCAATCAATTTATAGGCATCTTGTATAGAGAAAACCTTGATCCAGCCTACCCTTTCAGTCAAATCATGTCAGGTCAATCCTTGCAATGAATGCCCTGACATGTCTGTTCTTCTGTGTGATCCTAAGTGATCAAAAGCTCTGCTCATGCCTTTCCAGCTTCAGATACACAGGGAAGCTGTTATGGGCTCAACAAGAATGTCTTTGGTTTATAAACTTATTCAGGTACCACACTTACAATCACAACTTAAACATTCCGTACATACACAGCATAACTGAAGGTTAGATTCTGAGGAACACCAAGAGAATATCTTTGTACTAAGATAACACCTAGTCAAGATCATACATCCTAAGCCAAACTAAAGGTGACTCCAAGGAAAGTCAGCTTTGATGAGCAATTCTGAATATGCTAAACATATACTTTAAAAGCATTCAGCACATTAGCCATAAAAGCCCAAGGCAGAATGGTTGTAAGACTCACAGCTCCTTGAGTACCACTGAGCAAGGCCCTCCAATCTGTAATACTTTCCAATGAAATTGAACTTTGCTTCGTGATAGGTATATGGCACATTTTTAGTTGTACAGGAAACATTTGTTTCTTGATTTCAAGAGCTTTGCATACAATACTACTTCAGGAACTGTCTTTATGTCAGCCACAGTTTTAGCCAGAGGCAGCACAGTTCTCCACTTGGCATCTGCCCAAACTATGTAAGACCCAGAATGGGTCACACAAATGGAGACCACAGTCATTCAGGTACAGAGCCCCAAATAGTAACTGGTGTGGGCTTGAATGTGCACAATGAAGACATCAGACCTACAAGTTTCATGACAAAAGTCCAACGGTCAAAGAATTCCTTAGGAAAAAAAGAACACACAAAAAAATCAAGTCCTGAGACACAGGAACCAAACTAAGGGAGCTTTCCCCAGGAGAGACACCAACCAGAACTTAGAAAATATACTTTCTTAGAATGATAAGGTTATGGACAAAAAGTATTAGGTATCTAACATACCATCCATAAAAGCCTAAGGGAGGATTAACTCAAAACACTTCATTTTTTTGAGTACCATTAAGCCAAGCCCCAACCTGTGGGGTTAGAGATAGTTTCTTTGGACATGCCTAGAAAGTGCAACTCATTGGTCATATTTTACTGGAGTACAGACTTCCAGTACATAGGAGTCAAGGAATAAGCACCATAAAATGCACAGAACATTCTACCACTGTGATGATCATCCAACCCTGAATGTCAACACTGAAAATGTGGAAGAGCCCTAACCAACTGTTGAAGTCCAAATACTTGGAAATCTTAAGAGGATACAAATAGAAGTTCCTCTAAGATTTCTAAAATTCTTCAGGCAGGAGAAACACAAAGGATTCTCACCTAGCTGTTGAAGGTTGCTCTTCACAGTGCCTATCTAAAGGCATCCAAAGACTTCCAACTCTCAGATTAAAGGACAGATGGCAACATTGTTTCTCTTCTGAAATGAAGTGTAAATTTGGCAGTCTCTAGATTTTGAGAAACATTCATCATTCAGGTAAATATTGCTCCATTCCATGAATTCAAAGACCTGTGCATTGTGAAGAGGACTCCAGTTACAAGGTTAGATGGCTCCTTGGTTCCAAATCCCTTGTACCTCTAAGACCTGTCAACTCACTTCAGCTTGAGTTCAGTGAGAAGCTAGGAAAAAATTATTTGCTTCATCTATGACTCATGCATGATTTTACACATGACTCCATATATAAAACCAAACTAAAATAGACCACTATCACAGCATGGGTCCTTGGAGACACCCTTATGACTTCTAAGGGAAAAGTCCCCAGGGACAAAAGTTCAATAACCAATACACTTCATTGTCACTCATTTGTTAAGGGGAGAAAGGCGTGCAAGAGGAGTGCATGCAATCATGTGAATTAGCAAATGATTCACTGTCTTGTCAGAGACTAAAGATTACATGAGTGTCAAGGAAATCTGAGTAAGATATGCCAAAAGGGCTCTACAGAATAGGAGTGACCAAAGCGAGATGTACCTCATTCAGTACTTAGCATGATGCACTCAGTGCAAAGAATGCACTGTAACATCAAGTTGGCAGGATGGCTTCTCTGGAAGGATACAACATCTGCATTTAGCAGTTAACCTAACCATATTCTCCACATTATAGTCCTGACCCATCACCAGAAGCAAGCTAAGCTCTCCATGAAGTGCCATTACTTAGACCAAATCACGTCTGGTTGACAAGGCAATTACATCTCACCTTCCACCCTGGAGAAGGACACATTCATCCTACCATGACAGATATGTATTCTGCATGGGAGTTTACATTTCTCATACCTAACTGTCTATGGCAACATCATTATCCCACCATTTTCACAATAGCTCATTTACTACAAAAAATCCCATACAACTCACCTGGAACATGCACCCCATACTATAGTGAGACAATGGAAGCAGACAGACTCCTATTATACATCATGCAGGCCTGACAATATTGCTACATCTTAAATGCCAAGCAAAGTATCAGTCGGGAGAGTGCCTGCAACTGAAGTGCAAAATGGTGTACTTATGAAAGAAGTGAAAATGCATGAGACAAATCCTTCACAAGACAGAGTCTTGTGTTTGGCACATAAAACAGTCTGTCCACAAGCAGACCACAGTGAGTTACAAGCTGAACTACTGTAGAAATCCTAGCCACCCTGGCATGTGACAATTCCAGTGGTTGCTGCTCTATCTGAAGCTCCCCCCCAAGTTCACTCTGATCTGACATCTTCTGCCTAATCCTAATTTCTAACCTCTTTTCAGATTTTAGTATTTGAACCTTTAGCAGGGTCTTTTTTTCCATCTTGATACCGTATCCTCTACCAACAGAGCACAACCTCACAAATATCACAAAGAAGAGTTAACGGTTTACTTAGCATAGGCCAAATGGGAACAGGAGGCAGACTCCTGGTGTTCTTTCCATTGGACACCCAAGTTCACCAGCAGTTTCAAACAGTTTGCTAGAAAACCCCACAGTGGCAAGCACATAGTGTTCAAGTTGCAGTACCTCAATCCTCAGTGGTCTTTTCCTTGGCACCAACCCAGAATCCTCAAGGTATCCTACAGCAATATACCAAGGTCATTCAGATTCTGACCCTGGTGTCAAACAGGAAAGCTGAAAGATACCCAGTTGAGACAGATTTGAGCTGCATTTCACCACAGGGGTCAGTGGAAAAAATGATTCCTCACATCCAGACCACATAGAATGGGAAATAAGTACTAAGGAGCTCAACAGTTTCCAGAGAAGGGTATTATCTGTGGGAGGTACTGATATATCCTCTCAAAAATAGTCTGCCCTTCCAACTTTCTAGGTATCAAGAAAATTGACAAGTATCTACCATTCTATCCTTGAAGGCACTACGGGGACGCAGGAACAAGATAGATCTTCCTTGAGAACCTCGGATTGCTTCTCCACCAGGGGATATTTGGCTCCTCACAGACAATGTTTCCCTTCGAAAACTGAAGAGTTCTTTAAATGTCTTGTTCAACAGTCAAGGGAGGCTGCTAAATTTCCAATAATGCAATTCTTGCATCATTAGCCGATAAAGATGAGTACTCACGAGCTAGGTGGCTACAAAGACACAGGGTGTACACAGAATTTGAAGGTTCTAGAGCATTCCAGCAGCATGGGAAAAATTCTGAAGTACTTCCTTTCAAGCTGAAGCAGCACACAAAGACACAGCAACCCCACCCTAGCTACTGAGGCAATATCCAGAGAGAAGTACCCTTCATTTCCTCAGTTTACTGAGGCCCTAGACATTGGGGTATCATGACAGATATGTAGTCTCTCCTCCCATGGGGTTTATTGGTACAGTAGCCAGAATGTCACCTTACGAGCTATGACAAGGACATAACTTGCCCATCACACATCCGAGGGCACAAAGTGCAGATTTGATATTATATTAGGACCAAAACCTCAAACAAATAGAATCAGTGAGAAAGCAGTCTCACGTTTAGTAGACAACCCCAATTACCCTTCACTCTGAGATAAAGTTCACTTTAATCTTAAGGCAAAAAAAGAACATTACTTTTCTCCGCCTTCTGAAATGCCAAACAGGACTGACTCCATTCTAGGAGACTGACTGCAGTTTCACAAAAAAAGGGCCATGATAATGTCCATCTGGAGTTAAAGAAAAGACCACCACCTCCCTGGCCTGGTCAGTTCCCTACTGCCTCACGTATCTCCTTGGTTGGTCAGTACGTATCTCCCTGGTTGGTCAGTACGTATCTCCCTGGTTGGTCAGTACCTACCTGGCAACAACTAAGCTTTTCTGCCTTTAAAGACCCCTGCGCGGTGCACACACTGCTTGGCCAGGACCCGGCCCAGGCCGCCTGTCTGCTTCCTCAGGAGATCCTGGCCAAACTTGCTTCTCTGGGCAACCTGACATCCTCAGTGAGTCAAGTGGAGTCGGACTTGAAGATGCTCAGGAACTCTGGATAGTTTGGTCACATCCTCTCAAAATGGAAACCAACTAGAACAATCTAGAATCAGCCAAGGGTTTGCTAGATGACCCGAGGAATGATCTAGAGTATTTGTTTGTAAAAGCTGAAAGATTCATGAGAAGATTCATGGGCCCTTTCCCATTTCTTGTCTCCCTTTGAACAAAAGATACCATCTGAACACCAGAAGGAAAAAACCCTGCTCAACTCAAGTTGTTCAGAGCTTGATGTTCCTTCACTTTTTCTTTTTAATTGGAAATATGTGCTAACAAAGGGTTACGGTTACATGAAGTTGCATGAGTAAGATATTTCTTGTCAAACATTGTTACCCACTCCTTTGTCTTTATTTGGTTGAACTTGTAACCAATGTGCTGTATCTAGTTTTTTTTTTAATTTTATTTCATTTTTCTTTTTCCATTGGCTTATCCCTGGCAATCAGTCTTTGATTTCGGTACTCTGTCCTGTATATACGTTTATCTCATTTGGGGAAGGGGTGTAACAAAATGCTTAAACAAGGACAAGCCCCATTACTCCTTTGTTCTGACTTGCATGAAAACACTTGCATCTGTTCTGCTCAAAAGCCAACTGGGAGTCACATAGCCACTGAGATATCCGAATGTGTCTGAACATATGCATGCAAACAAAGGAAACCAGGGCACTTAAACCATGGAGAAGGATAAGGACTTCCAGTTGTTAGTCACATTCAACAGCTTCAGAGATTTCCCTCAAATTGAGAAGGGGAAGAAAAAATCAGACAACTGCTATAGCCCTTAGACATTTAGGTAAACCAGCAAAGGAGATGGAGAACCTGTTGTCTTGGGGAACTCTCCTGGCATCTGACCAAAGCTACATGGACTTTCTCATTACTAGAAATCATTGGAAATTTCTATCCAGCTTCTGCCCATGACATGGCCTTTTAAAACAATGCACTGACATCAACTCCACCGCACAGACTGTCTTGATTCCAGAGGGATATTGTTTTAGTACAGCATCTACATAATGGCATCAGGAAGAAGAGGACAATGTTGCTAAAAATCCTGTCATTTGTAACATCTCCACAGATAAAGCATGGAGCCTAAAAGACAAGACTGGGCAGGCCGAGCAGCTCAGTAGTGGGATAGACAAACTGGTTCTTTAA
>NW_027204339.1:0-22500 GCF_024711535.1 Dipodomys merriami
CCTGGGTCTCAGTGACTCAGCTTGAAAATTGAAAATTGAACGTGACCTTGCATAGCTGAAGGCTGGTGGGCTGTCATTGAAGCCTGAGCCCAACCCACACACCTAGACCCTGAGTTGGATCCTGGGACTGGCACCTACTCACTGCTGAAGATCCTAAGATAATCATTCCTATGTTAAGGAACACTAATAGAATGTTTAAAATGTCCTAATTGAATTACCAATTAGCTAGTCATTCTAGTATAAGATTGTCTGCAATAAATACAGGCCATTGATTAATTTAATACTTTATTGTCTTCTATTGTGATTAATTAATGGAGGCATAATTTTAGACCAAATAATTTGTAGTAATAGAATATATAAAAATAAGATATAGACATCAATCTTTATATAGAGTTATACAATATAATCTACATAAATACCTATCTGTCTCTGTATACATTTATAGATGCATATACATATGTAAATACACACACACTTCAATCTACACATCTATATGTTTATATATTGGCCACTCCTAGGGCTTGATCTCAGGTCCTCAAATTAGCCCAACAACTTCACTTGCATCAGACTGGTGGGCTAATATTGACCATTCATGAAGTGGGCCTTCTAGGCCCTGAGTTCAAATCATAGAACTGCTTAAAACTTAATCCTGGTGGAAGAAGCCAACAGTCTCACTTATTTTCCTTATTGGTGAAAATCCTGGGTCTCAGGAATGATGTATAATATATTGGCAAATCTATATCCTCTGTAATAGGATGTAAAAAATGTTATTATATGTGTAATTATACTAACTAAAATACATAATAAATAAATAAAACACAAAATAAAATGAATAACTACACTAACTGCAATATGCAGTAAACATGTGCATGTAAATATAAACCATAGATTTAAAATGTATATGAATGCTAGGACTAATTCAGGCCCTGGAAACAGGCCTGACTTTCTTGACTTCCAGCATGGTGAGCTTCCCTTTCCCCCACTATGCTGCAGATTTACCCAGACCCTGAGTTCAAATCCCAGTTCTGACAGAAAAAAATGGCATGAATTCCAAGCCTCAAAATTATAAAAATATTTTTAATGTATGAATATATGTATGTATGTATGTATGTATGTATGTATGTATGTATGTATGTATGTATGTATGTATGTATATATGTATGTATGTATGTATGTTTATATGTTTTTATTTTGTCAAGGACAGGTCTTGAACTCAGGTCGTGGCAAAACTGCCTCAGCTTCGATCACTCTAGGCTAGGGTGCAGCCACTGGACCCACAGCCAAACCTGGATCCTGGGCCCCAAAGGCTGACAGGAAAAAAGTATAAAACGACACAGGCAAAAAAAAAAAAAACAAAAAACAAAAACAGCAACTTGTAGATAGCTGCAGGTTTTACATTTGCTTTCTTTGCAAGGTGACCTTTCTGGGTTTGAATAACCTGGCTGAAAAGTGTTGGTAACCTGGCATATCTGAAGGCTTGCGGGATTCCAGGGAAGCCACAGGTCAACATAAGAACATAGGCCCTGGGTTTGAAGCCAGGTCCTGACCTCTACCAATGGAGGGAGATCCTAAGGGTCTCATTCCTATTCATAGCAATACCATTGGAAGGTTGTGAATGTCAAGGTTGAATTAGTTGTTCCTGAATGATACCACTATAAAATTAGAGTGATTTTAGGAGGCCAATGGATTTTAATGAATATTTTTGACACATTAAAACAATACTATTAATTAAATGGACACAATAATTCCAGGAAAGTGATTGATTTAATTAATAATTCATTAAGGATGAGAACAATATTAATTACATGGAGGCACAATAAATACCTAAGATTTGGTAGGAATGTAGCATATATCACTGAATATTGTATAGATATCTCTGGCACTCTATAAAGATCTATCTTTATTTGTGTACTACCATCTTCATGTCAATCTGTTCTTGTTTTGTCAACTCCTCGGGCTCGATCTTAGGTGATGGGAACTACTTGTCAGCTCAGTGTGCACCAGGCTGGCGTGCTGACAATCACCCATTTATTTATTGAGCCTTGTAGGCTGTGAGTTCAGATGCCAGCGCTCACAAAAATTGAATCTTGGAGTAAGAAGCCCATGGTGACACATTTTCCTTTCTTGTGAAACTCCTGGGTGTCAGGTGTGAAGTTTCTTACATAGGCAAATCTGTATCCTCTGTAATAAATGTAATAAATATTCCATGTATAATAACAGTCAATAAAATAAATGGTAAATAGATGAATAAAACAACAAATTAAATGAATAACTACACTAAGCACAATATGGCATCAGCATATAGGGCTCGATCTCAGGGCCTGGGAACTGCCTGGCAGCTGAATTGGCTAGAGGCTGCTGCACTGAAAATCAACCATTCATGAAATTCTAGGCCCTGAGTTTAGATCCCAGCACTGCCAAAAATGTAATCTTGGAGTGAGAAGCCGAGAATGACACGTTTTCTTTCTCTTTGAAAGTGCTCGGTGTCAGGTAGGATGTATAATTCGGGTGCAAATCTATATGCTATGTAATAGGATGTCATAGGTGGAATAATTGTCACTACAACAAATGATGAAAGGTTGAATTTGTGTATCTTTGTAAATAAAATTAGATGCAATAATCATAGAATGTGTATTAAGTTTTATTAATATTTTATTAAGCATTAAGAGAATAAAAATTGCATGGAGTCCTAATTAAATACCTATTATTTGGTAGTAACACATGATGCATAATTTAATTATATATAGATATCTGTCTTATTCTATAAAATATGTAAATATATGTATGTATATATGTACACATATGATAATAACAGGATACTGAGTAATTATAATTAATGCTTTATTAATTGTTCTACTGGAACACATCATTAAGTGGAGACATAATTTAATATCTAGTAATTGGCAGTAATATCTATAAGTTAATAATATAGGGATATCTCTGTTTTTGTGTACATAATATTTATATACAGCAATCTCTATCTATTTATACCTAGTTCACTCCTGGTGCTCGGTAGTTGAGTGCTTTCCTAGTAAGCAGGAAGCCCTGGGTTCAATTCCTCAGTTCCACATAAACAGAAAATCCAGAAGTTCTGCTGTCATTCAATCAATTGAGTGCTAGCCTTGAGCACAAATGCTTAGGGTTAGTGTCTAAGCCCTTACTAAAGGCCCAGGACTGCTGCAAAAAAAGGTAGAATGTTCTAACTGCAAGTATAGAAGGTCAGGAGTTCAAATACATCACCACAGAGCAAGCTAGGAGTCTGGCGCTGACAGCTGCCACCTAACCTGACTTAGCCAGATGTAAACAGCTGCAACCCAGCTCCAAGAAAACAGACGCTGCTGGTTTACCTCTGTCATCCTGGCTGCTAGGGGGCTTTAAAAACCAGCCCTGACAGGAAGTCTTTGAGACTCCTGGAAATGTGGCTCAAAGTGGTAGATCTCTAGCTTTGAGCAAATGGTATTAGAACAGTATCCCCATGCATTGAGTACAAGCCCCACTGGTAATCCTCCCAAAAAACTACCCCACTACACCAGTAGATTTGAACTTGTATGGTTTATGAAATGTTCCTCAAAGAATGGTGATACTGATGAAAGCACCCTAATTCTAATGACAGCTTGTTTAATAGAGCTATGTCCTGAATCCTTCATAGGGTACAGTGTGCTGAGTCCTGCATTGGGTGCTGTGTGCTGAGTCTTTCATGTGTTGCTGTGTGCTTATCCTTCAAAGAGTGTCATGTACTGTGTCCTTCACAGGGTGCATTCTTTAATCTGGTCCTTGTAAGTGCTCTACAATTGAGATGATTATGCAGACAAGAATATTGAGGCTCAGATATGTCCCCATAGCAGGGACAAAATTTTGTATTACCAAAGAGTGGGTGAGTTCTCTCCTGCAGACAAATGTTTCGTTTTGTTTTTTCTCAGACATGAATCTTGAAATTGCAGCCTCAGCACTGACCCTTACCTCTTGGGCTCATGGATAGCACTCCACCACGTGAAGCCTAGGACCCCCTTGCAGCAGAGTGCCATGGCCTAGGGGTGGATAGCTGAGTTCTATCATCCTGCCTTCTCAGTAAGCTGAGATCTGAGGATCAGGGTTCCAAACTATTCCAAACAAAAAAGGTCCCATGAGATTATATCTCCAATTCACCACTAAGAAAACTGAAGTGGAAGCTGGGTGCTTGTGGCTCATACCAGTTATCCTAGCTACTCAGGAGGATAAGATCTGAAGATCATGGTTCAAAGCTAGCCTGGGCAAGAAAATCCTTGAGATATTTAGTGCCAATGAACCACCAGAAAACCTGAAGTGGCCTCTGGCTCAAATGGTAAGGCACAAGACTTTAGCTGAAGAACTCAAGGACAGCACCCAGGCCCAGAATACAACTCCTACAACCAACAACAACAACAACAACAAAAAGACAAACACAAACTAAAAAACCTGAAGTAGAGGGCTGAGAATGTGCCTTAGGGGTACAGTGCTTTGTATATATGAAACCCTGGGCTTGATTTCTCAGTACCACATTACCAGGAAAAAGCCTGAACTGGCTCTGTGTCTCAAGTGGGCAAGGGCCATCCTTATACAAGAGAAACTAGGTACAGTGTTCAAGTCCTGAGTTCAAACTCCAGGACTAATGTATTCACACACACACACACACACACACACACACACACACACACACACACACACACACACACACACACACACACAAAGCAGAAGTGAGGCTGTGACACAAAATGGTAAAGCACTAGACTTCTGCTTTGATCTCATGGTCAGCCCCCAAGCCCTGTGTTCACAATCAAACCTAGCCAACCACGAGAGATGTCAAGTAGGAGATGTCAAAGGTTTCAAAACCAGATGAGCTTCACCAGCCCCATATGACAGGAAGTATTTTGATATCTGACATGTGCTTGGATTTCCCAAGCTTCAAGAAACCTAGGAGAGGTATCATAGGCTCATCATCATCTGCAATGAAACATTTCCTTAAGTTCATTGCCCTAGTTGTGTTCCTGAAGGACTCCTGAATTACATTTAGCATTGTATATGAACACCAGAACATAGCCTCACAAATACAGAATAAGTGCAGGGAACTTGGCCTGCCATGGGAGGTGACACAGATGAAGGCTTCCTGTCAAATCAGAGCACTGGGGTGAGAGAGAGCTTGGAGTACAAAGAGGCCTTTTTCTCCTTACCTTCAGAGCCTGCCCACACTCATCCACACTAATTGGCCTGGATGGAATTGTTTGTTACATAGCTGTACAGGAGTGAGCCCTTTAGCCTGCCTGTTTAGACAATGTGAAAGGCTTCTTCCAACAGGCCTGGGGTGCAGAGAAACCCTCAAGCTACACTGGGCCCCGTGAGGGGAGCCCCAGAACATACATTGTCATGAAAGCCATCTCTGTGCTATAAAATCATTGTATTGAAAACAAATTTCCTAGCTTGGTGCCATTCACAACAGCTACTCTGGAGATTCCCCTATAGGAATTCATCCATACATACACAAAGACTTGGAGGAACAGGATCTTTTGGTGGGGCATGTCCTGGGGTTGAACTATGAGCCTAGGGGTTGTCCCTGTGCTCCTTTTGCTCCAGGGTAGCTCATTACCCTTGAATCACAGTCCCACTTCTGGGTTTTTTCTGTGATTTCTTAGAAATAAGCATGTCAAGGACTTTCCTGCCTGGGCTGGATTCAAACTGATAATCTCTACATCTCATCCATCTGAGGAGCTGGGATTATAGTCAGCAGAAGTGGCACCTGCCTTTCTTTTCTTCTTCAATTTTTAATCTGGACAATCTGACTTCTTCACAGGGTCATTCCAATGGTTTGAATTTATAAGTAAACTACCCAATGTTCTTTATAGCTGCTTTTTCTGAGAAGGATTCGCTATCCTCATCTTCCTCTCTGGTAACAGGTTAGAAGCCAAAAGTGAGAAATGAGTGTCAGGATTTGGGAGCTAAGGTCCACAGTTCATGCCAGCTCTGTCACTTAGCTTTGAGCGGCAGTGAATTTACTGTCTCTGGATAAGAGGACCAAAAGCTGCAGTGATTCTCCTATTGTCTTCATTGGTCCTTTTGCCTATAAAATGATGTAATAGTTATGAGTGTTATGTGTCTCCAATCTTAAATATCTATAATACACTAGAAACATCTTCATGTTTCTGTTTTTCTCTAGTACTTCCCGAGATTTAGACTAAGGTTTTGTGTAGAGTGGCTCCTTGGCGAATCCCTAAGGAAAGGTGCTTGAAATATCTTCAGGAGATCGCCATCCAAAGCCATCCCAAGCAGAAAAGTCTGTGAGATTCTTATCTCCACTAAACTAAAAGTGGAGCAGTGTCCCAGATAGTAGAGCTTCAGCTTTGAGACAGCCGAGCAGGAAATACAGGCCAGACCAGGCAAGCCTGGGTGGTACTTATATCCAATTAATGACCAGATGGCTGGAAGTGGAGCTGTGGCGGTGGTATAGCCTCAGCCTTGAGCAAAACATCTGAGGAATACATGAGGCCTTGACTTTAGGCCCTGGGATGGCCATAAAAATTAAAAAAGAGAATGTCATGTTATGTATCAGTGCTCTAACTACTTATGTGTGTATATTACCTCCCTGAGGGCAAACAGATCACATGCAATGCTTCTGCTTTTATTTACTGATTGATTTTTCAGATATGCTTGTTGCACATACCACATCATTCTCTTCATTTCACGCCCATCGATTTTCTCTTCTAGGGTTCCAGGCTTGTGTCCTTATATGATGCACTTAAACTCTCAGCAGCCTTTATTTATATTTCATTATGAGGCCAATGCCGGTATAGTCACAAATCAGGTAGGGTAAGAGAAGGTTAGGTTTCATTGAAATATTCAGAAAATTAAACTTGGAGTTGTAAGATGGTGGCATACTTATGTAAAAACTTCCACTAAGGAAAAGATGAGGGGGCTGGGAATGTGGATTAGTGAGAGAGTGCTTGCCTAGCATGCAAGAAGCCCTGGGTTTGATTCCTCAGTACCTCTCACACACAAAACACAAATATTCATGCTGTGACTCAAGTAGCGCAGTGCTAGAGACAGTGCCCAGGCCTTGAGATCAACTCAAGAACTGGCAAAGAGATAGCTAGCTAGGTAGGTAGGTATGTAGGTAGAGAGATGGATGGATAGATAGATAGATAGATAGATAGATAGATAGATAGATAGATAGATAGATAGATAGATAGATAGATAGATAGATAGATAGATAGATAGATAGATAGATAGATAGATAGATAGATAGATAGATAGATAGATAGATAGATAGATAGATGAATATGGTCTTGGAATTCATGAGAGAGAAGGGAACAAGTCCCAGTCATGAGGTCTTCTGCAGTTTGCCGGGACCCAGCATCGCCTTCACACAAACACAGAGCAGGAAGACTGTCTCGGTCCCACTTCTCAGGCAGCTGAAGACACCAAAGCCAAGAGGGAAGAGCCAGGTTCTAAGTCAGGTGCTTGGAGATAGTAGAGAAAGGGCCCTGCCTATCCTTGGACTGAGTATTTGAATTAATTATATGGAGAATGAAGGAAGGAGAATGGACTGGCAGAGTAGAAGAAGGGCCTTCAAATCTGACAGAGAATCAAAAACCCACTTGCTAAGATCAGAAAGCAGGGTTTTTGTATTCTGTTCCTCCCCTCTCCCCCAATATATTGGCTCTCTATTGTTAACCTAAAGATAGCCTGAGTCTCCCTTCACCTGAGAGAGGAAGGTTAATTAGTCATTGTTTGAAGAGGATGAGAAAAGCCTAACCCTGGTGTAACTCTAACAAATGTACCAGGTTTCCCCACATCTTTTTCTCAAGGCTGGCACCCTACCACTTGAGCCAATCCACAGTTTCTGGCTTTTCCTTTGTGTGTGGCACTGAGGATTCAAATCCAGGCATTCATGCATGCTGAGCTAGTTCTCTACCACTAAGCCACATTTCTAGCCCCACCCTTACAATTTTATCCCTCAATTTGCATCTGAGTATAAATCATTTAAAGAAATCTCTATAGGAAGGTGTCTGAAGACACAGAAGACAAAGCTCATACTTGGGAGAGACTCTAAACATGTGAAGACCATGACAGTGCTTCCATTTAATTATCATGTTTCAACACTAAAAAGTATTAATGAAAAATGAGTAAATGTCCTATATTATTAATTTTTTGCTGTATAATATTTTTATTGTGAAAATACTGTGCACAGGGGTTACAATTGCATCGGCAAAATAATGAGTACATTTCTTATCAAGCATTGTAGCCTCCTCCTTTGTTTCCCCTTCCCATACTTTCCCATCGTCCCCCCTGCCACTCCACCAAATCCTCCCCCTGCACCATCATTGTTAAGTATGTTTTCAACAAAAGGACTTGTGCATCTCATTGTTGCAGTGGGTCCACCTATATCCGTATTTGAACGATTTCTTTTTTCTTTCCCCTCCACAAAGTACACGGATATCAAATACAGTGAAATCAGGGGTTATACCGTGGGAAGGGACATACAAAGCAACAAAGAAATAATCTTATAAATGTGTTAGAAACAATAGCATGAAAGAAAAAAAAACATTTGAATACATATCTTAGAGTTCATTTCCCTAACATCAACTTATCTGACCTTTTCTGCTTGACTCAGATATATACTTATTATTGCAGATAAGAGAAACCATGGGACCTATGCTTCTTTGGGCTTGACTTACTTCACTTAATATATTTCCTAACAAATGGGGCACTGTCATTCTGTCTGATAGAGGCATAGAATTACATTGTGCATATGTAACACATTTTATTGATCTATTCATCAACTGAGGGGCATCTGGGCTGATTCCATATCATAGCTATGGTAAATAATGCAGCAATAAACGTAGCTGTGCTGGTAGCTTTAGTGTGGTCTTGTTTTGAACATTTGGGTACATGCCCCAAAGTGGGATTGCTGGGTCATAGGTGAGTTCTATGTGTCTTTTGAGGAAAATCCATACTACTTTCCAAAGTGCTTGAACATGTTCACAAACCCAACAACAATGCAGTAAGATTCCCTTCTGTCCACATCCCCTCCAGCATCTGTTGTTATTAGAGTTCTTGATTACTGCCATTCTAACTGTGGTAAGGTGGTATCTCAATGTTTTTTTGATTTGCATTTCTTTTATGTCAAGGGAGGTTGAGCATTTCTTCATGTGTTTATTGGACATCCTTCTTTCCTCTTCAGAGAAGTTTCTCTTTAAGTCTTTAGCCCACTTATTTATTGGGCAGTTGTTTTTTCAAGATTTGTTATTGGGGGATTTAAGTTTTTGAGTTCCAGGTACATTTTAGATATGAGACCCTTGTCGGGTGTATGGCTAGTGAAGATCTTCTCACAATGAGTGGGCTTCCTATTAATCTTGATTGCTATGTCCTTTGCTATGCGGAAGATCTGCAATTTCATGCGACCACATTTGTCCAAACTTGCTTTGATTTGTTGTGTTTCTGGGTCTTTATTAAGAAAATTTCGCCCTGTGCCAAGGAGACCTAGGGTTTCTCCTATTCTATCCTGTAATGTTTTCAGAGTGTCTGCTTTGACTCTGAAGTCTTTGATCCATTTGGAATTGATTCTGGTGCAGGGTGATATATAAGGACCTAGCTTTAGTTTTCTACAAGTAGTTAACCAATTTTGCCGGCACCATTTACTGAAGAGGATATCTTCTTCCATTATATTTTTTGAGCTCCCTTATCAAAGATTAGATGGCCACAGGTCTGTGCATTCATTTCTGGGTTTTCAATTCTATTCCATTGGTCTTGAGTTCTGTTCTTGTGCAAGTACCAAGCTGTTTTGATTTCTATGGCTTCGTAGTAGAGTTTGAAATTTGGCATTGGTATGCCTCCAGCACTGTTCTTTCTGTTGAGAATTGTTTTTGCCATTTGGGGTCTTTAATTATTCCATATGAATTTTTGTATTGCATCTTCTATTTCCTTGAAGAATGAGGTTGGAATATTGATAGGTATCACATTGAATTTGCAGATAGCCTTGGGAAGTATTGCCATTTTCACGATGTTGATCTTCCCAATCCAGGACCATGGGAATTTTTGAAATTTTGAAGTTCTGTTTTGATTTCCTTTTTCAGGTTTTTAAAATTTTCATTGTAGAGGTCCTTCACTTCTTGGTTAAGTTAATTCCTAAGCATTTTAATTTTGAGTGGCTATTATGAATGGAGTTGCTTTCCTAATTTCAGCCACACTTTTCTCATTGTTGGCATACAGAAAAGCCATTGATTTTTGAGGGTTAGTTTTGAATCAGCTGGAGTAATTTGGGAATGGGGTCTGTGGCATTCTTTAAATACAAGATCATGTCATCTGCAATGAGGTAGCGTTTTACTTCTTCTTTCCCTATTTGGATCCTCTTTATGTTTGCATCTTGTCTTATTGCTGCAGCTAGGCATTCTAATACTAGATTGAAGAGAAGTGGAGAGAGTGGACAACCTTGTCTCATTCCTGAGTTAAGAGAAAATGGCCTTAGTTTTTCACCATTAAGTAAAATGCTAGCTGTAGGTTTGTCATATACAGCCTTTATTGTATTGAGGAATGTTTCATGAATTCCTAATTTTTCCATAACTTTCATTATAAAGGGGTGTTGAATCTTGTCAAATGCTTTTTCTGCATCTATTGAGATAACCATGTGGTTCTTATCCCTGCTCCTGTTGATGTGATGAATTATATGATGTGATGAATTTGATTTCCGTATATTGAACCAGTTTTGCATCCCTGAAATAATCCTGTTTGATCATGGTTTATGATTTTTTGGATAAATTGTTGAAGTCGATTGGCAAAAATTTTGTTGAGAAGTTTTTCATGAATGAAATGAGTCTATACTTCTCTTTCTTTGATGAGTTCCTGCCTGGTTTTGGATGAGGGTTATGATAGCTTCATAGAATGAGTTCGGTAGTGAACTTTCTCTTTCAATTTCATTGAAGAGTTGGAGGAGTATTGGTGTGAGCTCTGCTTTTAATGCCTTGTAGAATTCTGCTGTTAATCCATCTGTTCCTGGGCTTTTCTTAGATGGGAGGTGTCTTATTTCTGTTTCTATTTCAATGCTTCCTATGGGCCTGTTAAAATGGTTTGACTCATCTTGGTTTAGTTTTGGCATGTCAGTATTTGCTAGGAAAAGGTCCATTTCTGCTAAGTTCTCAAACTTATTAGCATAAAGTTTTGAGAAGTATTCCCTTATAATGTTTTGAATCTTGGTTGTTTCTGTGCTGATGTACCCATTCTCATCTCTGAGTTTATTCATTTGTGTGTGTTCTCTTCTTTTACTGATAAGATTTGCTAAGGGTCTGTTAATTTTGTTAATTTTTTCTAAGAACCAACTCGGTTTTGTTGATTCTTTCTATGGTTTATTTGGATACTAATTCATTTAATTCTGATTTAATTTTAGTTATTTCTTTCCATCAACTGGATTGCGGTTTTTCTTGCTGCTCTTTTTCAATGAGGCTCACATATCTCATTAAATTGTTGATTTCAGATCTCTCCAATTTGTTGATGTAGGAACGCAGAGCTCTAAACTTGACTCTGAGTACTGCCTTTGATGTGTCCCAGATGAGGTGATAATTTGTGTGATCATTTTTGTTGAATATCATGAACTTTTGCATTTTCTTTCTAATCTCTTCCATGACCCACTCGTGATTCAGCAGTGTGTTGTTCAACCTCCATGTGTTACAGGACATTCTTTGATGGCTTTTGGTGTTGAGCTCTAATTTTATTCCATTGTGGTCTGAAAGAATGCAAGGAATGACTTCAATCTTTCTGAATTTGGACAAGTTTGCTTTGTGGCCTAAAATGTGATCTATTTTGGAAAATGTTCCATGTGTTGCTGAGAAAACCGTGTATTCTGATGTTTCTGGGTGAAATATTTGATAGATGTCTATTAAATCTATTTCATCTATGCAGGTGTTTAGATCTGCGATTTCTCTGTTGAGTTTTTGCCAAGTTGATAGAAATGTTCTTCAAATAGCTGAAAGATGTGACACTTCAGCTTGAGGAAAAGACCAGAAGTTTCGATGACCTGGAGCAAGTGAACACAGAATTTCACGAGAAGCTGGAAGTGCTCTGGACACAGAAGAGTAACAGGAAATACAGAATCTGCAAGTTCCAACAAGTGCTGGTGGGGTGTGGGTACTGACGAGATTATTGGGCTACCTGAGCTGGATGGTGAACTAAGCAAATCTGGAGAGAGACACCTTCACGGAGGACCTGAGCATTGACAGTTCTGCATGGAAGGCGGAGCTTCCTTGGCTCACCGACCAGGTGAACCAACTGATAAAGGAGGAGTGAAGGATGAGGCAGGTGCTGGACCTAGAGAATGAACTGGGGGAACTGAGGATGAAGCTGGCAGAGCCATCTCAGGCTGAGCCGCAGTTGCAGGCCCAGGCCTACCACAAGCAAATTGAGTTGAAAAACCTGGAGAAACAACTTCACATCCAGGTCAAGGAAAACCAGAGGCTCTGTCTCCAGAATGCGGAGCAGCAGGAGCAACTACAGAGACTGGAGGAAAAGGGCAAGGATTGTCAGGAGATCCTCGAGACCACACGATGCACATGTGTGTGCAACCCATAGCAAGAGGAACAGCTGGCTCTGCTGTGGGATGCTCTCCACAGGGTAAGCGGTGAGAAGGAGGAGCTCACCAGCATCCTGGACTCAGAGCAGCAGGTGAAGAAACATCTGTGGAAATAGCTAGTCCACTCAGAGGAGAAGATAGACGAATGTAAAGAGGTGGCTGAGAGAGAGAGAGAAAGCCAAGCAGCTTGGGAGTTGCAGGAGTGGCAGGAGCAGTCCCTGGCCCAGCTGCAGGAGCTCAGAGCCAACTGTGAGCAACACATTGCCTCCAATGAGTGGCTGAACTCTGAGGAGTCCCTGCAATAGACCCTGTAGAGGCAGATCCAGCTGCTGGAGCAACTGAAGCAAGTGCAGGACCCAACCAACTGGGGGACCAGGTGGTGCCCCCAAAGTGGCAGGACACTTTTAAGTGCCTGGAAGTGACCAGACCACAGGAGGAGAGCCTGCAGGCCCAGCTGAGCTTCCTGGCTTTCCCTGGGGAGAGGAAGCTGTGAGCCCTGGAGAAGCAAAAGTTAAGGAGGTGACTTCTCCCAACATGACCATCACAGAAGATGGAGACATGCTCCAAACCTAGAGTGACATGGCTCTGCGAGCACTCTCAGAGGCTGAGATCCACAGGGGGAAACTCTTGCTGCAGGAGTGGCAGCCCCACTGCAGGCGCCCTGCCAACACAGCAACTCAGTGCAAGATAGAGGTGGAGCCACAAGCCTCCCGCCCCATGAGCTGTTTCCACAGCAGGCATGAGGATTGGAAGTGGGACACGTGGGCATCCGAGAGGAAAACCTGTTGAGTCCATGACCTGCATGATGAGGTGGATTTCCATAGTCCAGCGGATTAACTCCACCATTGGTGCAGCCAGCTGTTAGCACACATTTGCACCATAGAGGAGTCCTTCATGGTGTGTAAAGAGCACATGTTAGTCCTGGATGAGCTGTGTTTGGAGAAAGCCAAGCATATGTGCCGGCTCTCCCAGAAGATGGAGGAGAAGAGAGAGCTGCGAGAGCTGCTGTTGCTCCTCACAGGGGAAGGTGCTGACAGAATGCTCCAGATGCCTGCACAGCCTGAGCCCCCTGCCACCACCAACCTTTCAGACACCTCAGGCTTTGGAGTGGGCAAAATGAAGATGGAGCAGAAAGGTTTTGAAGAATTGCAACTTCAAGACAGCTTGGAAACTGCCAAAGGAGATGTCGAGGTTCCTGACCACATAGAGGATTCCCCCACGGAGCACTATCTGTGGCAAATGCCCCACACCCAGAGCAGCCTCCAACTCGAGGGCTTGGGCAAGGAGTCCTCCCTCCCTTTCTTCTGTAGACTCATGTGACATAATGGCTCTCAAAAGCCTCAGCAGCCACTGAAGTAGGTTGCCAGTTGGCCTTCTCTCAGGCCTCCATCTGCCAGGTGATGGGAAGGGTAAACTGCGGGTGGGGTAGGGCAGAGGCTCCCAGGAGGTGGCCCAAATTCAAGGGACAGCTAATGTCCCATTGATGGCCATGGAAGAGGTCCATATTATGCTTATCACAAAGAATAATTTGTTTTCAAAGGGAAAAAATCCTCCAACAAAGATTTGTTCTTCCAGTCCTGGGGCTTGAACTCAGTGGCTGGCCACTGTCCCTGAGCTCTTTTTGATCAAGGCTGTTGCTCTACCAGTTGAGCGCCACTTCTCCTTCCAGCTTTTTCTGTGTGGAATCAAACCCAGGGATTCAGGCATGCTAGGCAATCACTCTACAACTAAGACACATTCTGAGCTAGGATGATCCCCTGTCCTCCCAAACCCATATGGCCATTCCACTGATAAATAAGAAGTAGGGGCTAGGATGACTATGAAGCCCAAGTCTGGTTCACACAGAAATATTCCTCTGCCCCCTCTTCCTACACCCTTAGTTGAAGTTTCTCTTCTACCATTGAGGGATGAGAGAGGGAGAGGGGAGTCCTAAGAGAGGAGTACAAACAACAGTGCCCTCCTGAGCCCCACATCCTTCCCCACACAAGTGGTTCTCCAGATTCCAATATTACCTGACTCAATGTTGAGTCTACACTGACTCCCCATCCCTGCAAGGCTCAGGATGAAATAAAGGTCAGTCCTGGCCTCAGCCCACACTTAGGGTGGAAGGTCTTAGTCCCAGACCCACTTCCACCTCTGACTGCGCTTGTTAGCCTGGACCACCACCAATCACCACTATGTTGGCGGTGATGACCTCAGAGATGGATTCCAGGAAGGAGGTCTATGACAAAGAGCAGAAACAGCAGGGTGAGCAGGGCAGAAGGAAGCGGGGTGATTGCTCTGGGATCATCCTCCTTGAAGCCCTCCCGTCCAGCAAAGGCCAGGGGGTGAGACTAGATGGAGGAGCATGGGACTAAAGGAGGTACTGCTGTGTCTTGGAGCACTTGAAAATTCCAATTACATTTGGCCCATGCTAATCCCAAAGCCAACATGCAATACCTCTCCTTATTGTTGTTGGCTGTGAGCATTGTCCCTGAGCTCTTTTTCTTGAGGCTAGCACTCATCACTTGAGCCACAGGGCTACTTGTTGTTTCTGATGGTTTATCGAGGATAAGAGTTTCACACACTTTCCTGCCCATGCTGGCTTGGAACCATAATGCTCCAGATCTCAGCTTCCTGAGTAGCTTGGATGACAGGAGTGAGCTACAAGTGCCCAGCATGTGATACCATTTGAAGGCTTCTTGGCCAGTCTGTAAAAGGAGCCCCAAAGGGCCTGGATAGACCTTGACCCAACCAAGGAGCTGGGATGGGGGAAGGCTGACCTTCTATTCATTCATCCATTCTGTTCCCTAAAATCAAAGATGCCAGGTGGTGGTGTATGCATCAAACTCTTAGGCCAAAAAGCACCAGGCTTAGTGAGGAAAAGGTAGAGAATACCTAAAGATTGCTGTGTAGAAATCTTTGATTTTGCCTGCATGTGGGGTGTGTGTGTGTGTGTGTGTGTGTGTGTGTGTGTGAGAGAGAGAGAGAGAGAGAGAGAGAGAGAGAGAGAGAGAGAGACAGAGACAGAGACAGAGACAGAGAGAGACAGAGAGAGACAGAGAGAGGGAACTCAGGGCCTACACTATATCCCTGAGTTTTCGTGCTCAAGCCTAGCGCTCTGCCACTTGAGCCACAGCCCCACTCGCTTTTCTATGGTTAAATGTAGGTAAGATTCTCAAGGACTTTCCTGTCCAGGGTGGCTTTGAAGCATGATGGGGGCCCCAGGGAAGCAAGAGTCAACACAACTCACAAGTACAATCCCTATGGTGGGAAACTCCTGCCCCCTGGTGGCCAGACATGGGACATCGTCCCCCTTACCCCCCCCAACCCCCTGCCATCGTCCTCTACAGTTCAATTTGGGAAAGTGACAAGGGCAAAGCTGATTTTTTCTCACCTTGAGTGCTGATGCCAGAGCAGGTCTCTTCCACCCTAGGCCAAGAGAGCTCCAAGACGCCCGGCTCTGAGGGGCACAAGGAAGGGAGAGGTCAGCTCCAGGCCAAGCTAAGAGCCTTTGCCCACGGACACCCCTACTTGGCTTTTCTGATCACTGTAAGGTCTGTCAAAAACAACCCCAAAAAAACAAAATTGGAGCTGTGTCTCAAAATGGTAGAGCTTTAGCATTGAACAAAGAGCTCAGAGTCAGGGCCCCCAAGCTTTGAGTTCAAGACCCCCAGCTGACCCTCCTCCATAAAAGACAGGTTAGCTAAATGTGAACTAGTAGGATTTGTGAAGTGTTTCTGAAGAATTATGATACTGAAGAAAGCACTGTAATTCTAATGACAGCTGAACTTGTGACATACAGCTATGTGCTGATTCCTTCACGGGGTGCTGTTTTCTGGGTCCTTCCCACATGGGGGTTTTGTGTTGAGTCCTCAAAAAGGTGCTGTTTGCTGAGTCATCACAAAGGGTGCTATGTGCTGAGTCCCTAAGAAGGTTGGGCTATTCTGGGTTTTCCAAAGGGTACTGTGTGAAGAGTTCATTACACAATGTACTGTATGCTGAGTCCTTCAAAAAGTGTGGTGTGCTAATTCATCCCAAAGGGTGCTGCTATGTGCTGTACTCTTGGGAAGAGAGGGATGAGATGAGTTTTTCGAGTGCTGTGTGCCGAGTCCTTTACACACGGTGCTCTTTACTGTCCTTCAAATGGTGCTGTGTGCTGAGACCTTCCGCAATGTGATTGTGCTGAGACCTTCAAAATTGTGCTTTATGCTGAGTTTTTCAAAGCGTGCTGTGCACTGAGTGTTTTACACAGTGTGCTACGTACTCAGCCCTCCAATGGGTGCTCTGTGTGGAGTCCTAAACCAGGGTGTTATGTAATGAGTACCTGGGAAAGAGTGCTACATGCTGAGTTTTTCAAAACATGTCATGCACTGAGTCCTTTACAGTAAGGGCTATGGTCTCCCTACTTCAAAAAGTGCTGTGTGCTGAGTACTCTACACAGGGTACTATCTGCTGAATCCTTCAAAGTTAACTCTGTGCTGAGTCCTTTACACAGGGTGCTTTGTGATGTTTTTCGAAGTGTGATGTGTACTGAGTCATTTCAAAGGGTGCTATCTTCTGAGTCCTTGAGTGGTAGTTATACCCAACAATCACACACACACAAACACAATCACAAACACACACACACACACACACACACACACACACACACACACACACACGAGGGTCACCATGCACCAGCTTAGTTTGTGGAGTGGAGGGGGATGGAGGAGAGTCTCCTCCAGCGGTTGGGCTGAGGGGAGATTAATTTCCCCTGGGGAAGGAACTGGAGTTGGTGGGGAATGCTATGCTGAGGAGAGGCTGCAATTGCCATGGCCTGGAAGATTCCATGGCCTGAAAGGTTCAGGGCCCAGTCAGTGCTGCGATTGCAGTCAGGGTAGGGCAGAGGCTGCCAGGAGGCGGCCCAAATTCAAGGGACATCTAATGTCCCATTGGTGGCCAGGGAAGAGGCTCATATTATGCTTATCACAAAGAATAATTTGTTTTCAAAGGGAAAAAGCGGAGGGAGCAAGGCAGTGGTGGCTGAGGTGCAGCAATGGAGACAGCAGCTGCTGAGGCGGGGGTGTTGGTGGAAGCAGTGGCTCCTGGGGAGGAGGCCGCTGAGGTGGTGGCAGAGGCTGCTGAGGAACAGGCAGCAGCAGCAGCTGAGGAGGAGGAGCAGAAGAAGCTCACAGCCTTGCCAGGCACCCTCAGAGGCCCCACCCTCTCCCAGCAGGGGCACATTTCACACATGGTGCTGCCAGCTGGGATCCTTGGTGCCTCCCTCAGTTGCCTGGCAGAAATGGTGCAGCCCTAACCTGCTTGCGGCCCTGACTTGATCCCGGCCCCAAGTCCTCAGACTCCAGGGCCTGGAAGCACCAGGAGCCGCCGCCTATAGCTTCTCTCCAGCAGCACACATAAGTGGCTGCCACTTGGGCCCCACACCCCGTGACACTTGTACCTCGTGACTCCCTGTCACCCCCCCCAGTGGACCCAGACCTGTGCCTCCCGCCTCCCCTCTCCTGTCCCACCCGCACCTCCCTCGTGCCCCACAGTCTTCCCTGGCTCTGCCATATGAGACCGAGTTGCTGGGGTGGGGGTGTCGACACTGGGATCCCACCCCCATCCCTAGTGGCCAGTGTCCCCAGGACAAGGGGAGATGAAGAAATGGGTGAGGAGGGGACACCACAGAGCCCCTGGCCTAGAGCAATGGGAGCCACACAGCCGCATATCTGCACCCTTCCTCTCCCTGGTGGGAACCTGATGGCTTTAGTCAGAGGTGGGTAGCAGCACCTCTCAGGTCTTTTCCTTTTTTTTCTGGGGGTGGAGGGTGTTGGATGCAGAAGATAGGCCCCCTTATTGCTGTGGGAGCCCTTGTCTGACCTCTGTTCTCAGTCACACTTTCACCTGAGGAGGTCCCAGAAGAGCCAAGTAGGGAGTTGAGGGCACTGGGGGTCAGATAGGAGATGAATATTTGGGAAGTGTGTTCCTCCAACAAACATACACCTGTCCTGTCCCCCCCACCCCAGGTGTTAACAGTTTTCCCAGGGTAATTACATTTTCCAGCTCTGCCAGCTCTGCTAGTGCTCCTGGTCCATCTGGTCTCCTCGTCCTCCTCAAGAATCCACCAAGGCACCCAGAAGCATCTAGGCTGGAAGTAGGGAGTCCATTCATGTATATAGCCTTTAGGAACCCATCAAATTCCCCAACCATGCCCCCACCCCAGGTCAGACACCCCTCTAGAGGTATCAGGGGACCCCCTTCTTTGTTTTCTCTCCTGGATCTGAGGAGCCACCTGTCTCAGGACTCCTTCACCCAGAGTCCTAGCATAGGGTTTTAGTGAATGGGGACTCAAGGCTGGTTGTTCTCAATGGGAAGGGTCTGTCCCTGGAGAAAGGGAGAGGCAGGGTGGTTCTGTGTTATTAGAGAAATGTTCCCCTTGGTAGGATCCCCTGGTTCTAACGAGGGAACCCCCATGCTCAAGCTTGTACATTTCCCTGATGAGGAACCAACTAACTCGGGAGAGACAATGCTCTGAGTCTGTGTGTGCGAGAAAGAGAGAAAGAGAGAGAGAGAGAGAGAGAGAGAGAGAAAGAGAGAGAGAGAGAGAGAGAGAGAGAGAGAGAGAGAGAGAGAGAGAGAGAGAGAGAGAGAGAGAGAGAGAGAGAGAGAGAGAATCATATTTCTCCTTGTACAGCCTTACTGTGCTCAGGAGAAGGAGAATGATCAGGTGGTACATTGCAAGTGCTTCATGGATGAGTCTTCTGTCACCGGTTTGGATTTGTGTGTGTGTGTGTGTGTGTGTGTGTGTGTGTGTGTGTGTGTGTGTGTGTGTGTGTGTGTGTGTGTGTGTGTTTGTGTGTTGGGAGAGTAGGGAGATGAGAACAATGAAAATATATTTAACTCACCATCTCTAAAAAGAGCCAAAGCATTTTATTTGTGTGTATGTGTGTATTTGTTGTTCTTTTTTCATGAATGCCCAGTACAAGCCCAGCCACAATTTCTGTTTTCTCCTTCATCATTTCACTACATATTTGGAGAAGGTTTCAGTAGCTTCCCTTTCCACTTCCTTCCACCTCCCTCTTCTCCTTTCCTGTAGCCAACTGTAGCTGCTGGGCCTGTGTAGGTCTCCACTAAGAGGCCTGTGGGAGCACAGACCAGAGTGGACACCTGTCCTTCTGTCTTCTGCCAGAATGCTCATGAGTGTGACCACAGCTGCACTCTTCCACCCAGACACTCTGCTCTCGTGTGAACAGTTGAAGCTAATTCAAGTCTTGGGAATGTGTCTGCCAAATATAATTAGGGAATGAGATGCGGGGGAGGAGGAAAGGGGCTGTGAAGCTAAGAGGGTCTGGGAAGTGGTGAACGGTGTGATATGGCAGATGGCTCACTATGACAAAGGATGAGAGGGGAACCTTACCCAGGGCATTGATGGTGTCTGTGGGCATCTGGGCAGGGGGCTCCACGCCCCCACTGGTGCGTGGATTCCCTTCCGGGTCAGTGCACTGTTGTGCAGTTCTCCCTGGAGTCCTGCAGATTCCAATCTGTGTCCCGGCGGGGCCGTTTCCAGCTGGTCAGTGGTAGGCAAGTGTGTTCTCTCTGCTGGAGCCTGCTCAGTATCAGGACATGGCAGTTAGCTAGGGCTCTCTGAATGCCAGTTTCTGTAACCTGCTGTAGGCTCTCTGGAAGGAAAAGGGTCCACTGACTTTGGATCCCTTTAATTTTGATTGGGACAAGTTAAATGCCATCTTTTCCAAGGTTTTTTCTTGAAGTTGGCAATTTCCACTAACACCTGGGATTATGGGTCAAATTAGACAGACCATTTCAGCTGCCAAACAATGATGTTCAAAGCAGCACAGGCAGAGTTACCTAGCCAGATGATCTCCTGCTATGAATGTCGTGCCCTGACTGCCTTTCTTCAGCAGTTACTGATTAGCCTCCGGCTATCTCTAGGGTGGCCACCACAGTCAAGAATGTCGTGGGGAGCAGAGATTGTGACCTCGCCATCCCCAGCCTGCCAGCTGTGAGCAGAGACAATTCCTAGCATCTGTACTGGACTCTGGGATTCAGATACCTGGGATGCCTCAAGGATTCTTACTCTGCAACATGAAACTTGGGGGCCAGATATGGTGGACCATCCTGTCTGGCCCCAGTGGGTGGAGAGTATGCCCCTTGAGCCAGGCGTTCAGCTCACATCAACCTTGTTCACACCTGAGTGGGGAATTGAGTGCCACAAAGCTGGTCAGCCGCTGGACAGAGATCTTTGAAAAGATAAGCATCCCAGAGGCCTCAGAATCCAGCGAGTACATCATGGCTCACTTCCTCAGAGCCAAAAGAGTTAAGTGCGGTGGCACCAGAAGAGCAGGAAGAGGGAGCAGGGAGAACTGTGGGAGAGCTACATCAGGTTTTGCCCACCCAAGATGCTTACCAGAATCAGATGGGACTTTTGTGTAGTATTGTCATAGACAGATGCTTATTTATTTATCCAACAAAGAGTTACAGTGTGCGCCAGGCTCTGGGGGACAGGGGGAGTCATAGATAATGAAAATTTCCAGTGCTGGTTCCACAACACATGAAGAAACCTTGGTTTGAGCTGGATGCCTGTGCTTTATGCCTGTAACCCTAGCTACATAGGAGGCTGAGATGGGAGGATCGAGGCTTAAGTTCTGGGCAGGAAAGCCTGTAAGACTCTTATCTCCAACTAACTACCCAAAAGAAAATGCCAGAAGTGGATGTGTGGGTCAAGCCTTAGTCCATTGGGGTGGAGTACAAAGTCCCAGGGACAGCACCCAGGCTCCGAGTTCAAGGCCCAGGAGTCAGAGAAAGAAAGGAAAGCGAGAGAAGGATGGTGAGAGAAAAAGAAAAAAGGAAGGGAAGAAGGGAGCATGCAAGCCTTGGTTTGGAGTCCCTGGATCAAGGGAGCCAACCATTCACAATCTCTGTGGGGACAGTTTCAGAGCTTAAACACAGTATGTAGGACCAAGCCAATAACTCCCCAGATACTTTATGACATCCAGGAGCTTTGTGGTCACTGACTGCAGAGGGAAGCAGCCTCGGGTAGACCCTAGGGCTCAGGGTGTGTCACCAGGTTTCAAACACCCCCAGTCCCAACAAATTTATTTTCTGTTCCAATATCTATGGAGGTTTTGGGGTGAGGGAGTGTCAAGGCGGAGGGGTAGGGCAAGGAAGATGAAGAGGGAGGACGATCACAGGTCAAGTGTGTCAGGACATTGGAACCATGACCTCACCTGACAACCTTGGCCATCAGTGATAGAGCCTTCGACCCTGCCACATGGCTATTAAAAGTCCTGGCACCTTGGGTTCACCATTGACCATCTGGCTGTCATCTGCCACAGGATGCCTGTGCAGTACATCTTTGGGGACTTGGACATTCCTGGGATCAATCTGAAGGTGACACTGAGAAGACTGAGGTCTGGGTGAGTTCATCTTGAGCTAGGGAGCGTCTTATGAGGTATGAGTTATGCAGCTGACCATGAAACTGACCTGGGAATGAACAGAAGAAACAATTCCCAGGGGACTAGGAATATAAACAATCCTTGGGAAAACTGTAGGCAGGCAGGTGCTGGAGTGCTTGGTGACCCTGCAGGCAGGCCACAGGTGGTGTTTGTTTAAAAAAGGAACTGTGCAGTTTAGCACGTATCCTCTTGAGAATCCCCTGTGGTGCAAGCCAACCAGTTTAAAGAACGTTGGCCCCCTTGATCTAACCAACAACTTGTTTCTGGTCCTTTCCCACTTTGTAGTGTGCCAATCATACTATAGAGTTGTTTTGTGATTTTCCTGGGGTTTGTAGTGATTTGTTACAAGAAATTATGATGTACGCAAAGCCCTACCTTCCCTAAAAAAAATGTATAAAAAGTGTGGTATCCATGGACTCAGGGCCTCTCAGCATCATGGGCTGCTGCCATGTACACTGGGGGGACCAAGCTCAAGCTTCCAATAAAGACTCCTTT
>NW_027204339.1:27500-32034 GCF_024711535.1 Dipodomys merriami
CTCTCTCTCTCTCTCTCTCTCTCTCTCTCTCTCTCTCTCTCTCTCTCTCTCTCTCTCTCTCTCACACACACACACACACACACACACACACACTCACTCACCTAGGCCAATTCAATTCAAAGTAGCCTTTTCACACTTTATCTCCTTGGATTAACTGATCTAGGAGACAAACTTGAACCCCTGAAACTGACTATTTTAACTGGGTCTTGGTAGTTGACACGAGATAAACAGAAGCTAAAAAGAAAGGCTCTGGTGCCTGTCACTTCTGGCTCAGGCTCAAACCTCACATGCTAGCGACTTGGGAGGCAGAGATCTGAGGATCAAAGATCAAAGCCAGTCATAAGCTGGAAAGCCAGAGAGACTCTTCTCTTCATGGAAGCACCAAGAAGCCAGAAGTGGAGCTGTGGCTCAAGTGGTAGAGCAACAGCCTTGAGCACTAAAACTCAGAGAGAGAGCTCCCAGATCCTGAGTTCAAGCCCACACAAAAAATGACCTTATCTTGTTGTCCCTACTGCCTGAGCCTCGAGTGCCCTCTCATGGAGTGTGGTACAGCACCGGTCCCAGGGTAGTGTATGAGAGCCTTCAAAAAGTGGGTGGTGGAAGCCAGGCCTTCTCCTTCATGGGCTCTCAATCCACACCGCCCAGAAGGCAGAGCGTGACAAGGCCGGCAGCCTGCAGAGTGAAGATCCCTCTCTGCCAGGGCAATTGGAGAGAGCTTCATAGAAGCAGGACTTGAAAGGGGATCTTACTTTACAAGGAGGATCAGACAGGAAGCACAGAGTGCAAAGATGCTGTAGATAAAGGACAACAAAGCTGAGCATGATCATTTCCAGCCATGGCTGCTGCTGAGAAACTCGGTACAGATGTGCAAGACTGTCCCGAGACAGGCCCAAGAGGTCACAGAAAAACAGCTATCCAAGGTAGGGATTGTGTCTTAGCAGTATTGGGCTCTCTAGCACACAGGAAACCCTTGATTCAATTCCTAGGTCCCACATACACGAAAACAGCTGGAAGTGGCACCTTGGCTCAGGTGGAAGAGCACTCGCCTCTAGCAAAAGAATCTCCAACACAGCGCTCAGGCCCCGAGGTCAAACACCAGGACGGTCAACATAAAACAGCACTCAAAGGGACCTTGGTGATGGGTGGATGGCTATGCCCTGTAGTTCTTAGTAGATCCATCCATGCATTGTGTCTCCTTCTTTGACAGAGGGGAACTGGACACTCCTTCTGCCCTGAACACCTGGAACGGTTAACAGCCACCCACCCAACATCTTCCACCTGAACATGAAGCAGCTGGCCCAAGAAATACTCAGGTACCTGTTGGGTGGGGCAGGGGGATACAGGCAGGCCCCAGAAGTCCTAGTGGGTCTGATATGTTCCGGATGACCAGGCCATCCACAGGAGGCAGATGGGAGCTTAGAGAGGGTTAGAGATGTGGAGGGGACCCTTTAATGCCCTTGGCCCTACCCAGATTGCAAGCTCCATTTGCTGTCTCTGAGGGCGGTAGTGGAGTATCTAGGTGGTAGTGTCTAGAGGAGGACAAGGAGGAAATTCGAAAGAATGAGACACCATAAGCCCTGGGCTGGTGTCTCACACCTGTCATCCTGGCTATTTGGGAGGCTGAGATCCAGAGGATCCTGTTTCCCAGCCCAGGCAAGAAAGTACCATTAGAGTCTCATCTCCAATCTCCATCTGGAAGTGGTTCCATGGCTCAAATGGTAGAGCACTGGCCTTGAGCTAAAATAATCATCAGAGACAGTATACAAGCCCTGAGTTCAAGCCCCTCAACAAAAAAAAAAAATACGCGGAAAGACACCCCTTGCCTAGAAGAGATGGTGAAGGAGTGGGTGTGCTGTGGTTGGGAGACCAGGTGCTGGCCTCAATGTACAGAAATTTCTAAGTTCTCCCCAGGTTTGCCCGAGTGTGATACCACAGCAGGGTGGGCGTTGCCTTACCAAGAACTCCGGAGGTCGTGGCCTGTCTTAGGCAGGGATTGGGGTGAATGTGAGCAGGGGTGGGAAGGTAGTGTCAATTTTATTCTCTCCATCCATGGAAGTATGGTTTGGATGCTGGTGTCAAAGTCTGAAGTGAAGGATTGCATGTGATTTGTAGCCTGACAAGTTGGGTTTCCCCTGGGTATAAGAAGGTAACTGAAGCTGGGTGCTGCCAGTGGCTCACAAATGTAATCCTAGCTACTCAGGAGACTGAGATCTGAGGATTGCGAGGCTGGCTTTGAACCACCAGATAACTGGAAGTGGTGTTATGGATCCAGCGGTAGAGCGCGCACCTTCAGCTGAAGAGCTAAAGGACTGTGTGAAGGTCCAATGTTCAAACCCCATGACCAACAACCAAAAATCAGGTAGCTGAATTTTCTGCATAGCAGTGTGTACAGTAGGAAACACCATGCTGAGTTATGAGCCATTCCAGATGTGTGAGAGCCTCTGAGTTTTGTCTACAGTTGGTCTGAGGATGGTAATGCTATCTTCTCGGGGGTTGGGATGTTCAAGTGCTCAGGGACTGCTAATGCATTGGGCTACCCCTGTGTGTGTGTGTGTGTGTGTGTGTGTGTGCGTGTGTGTGTGTGTGTGTGTGTGTGTGTGTGTGTGTGTGTGTGTGTGTGTGTGTGTGTATTTTTCCCTCATCTTTCTCTGACCCCTTCCTGGGCACCTGTCTGCCTCTTCCTGACTTCAGAGGGAGCCCCTCCTCCATGGCACCCTGCCTTTAGCCCCCTATGTGGGTCTACAATGAGTCCTAAATTGCCAGAGACCTGTATATTCTAGCTTTTTGTTGGTGCTCAAGTCTGGCTGTCCATAACTTTGGCCGCCTCTAGAGGATTCTGGGTCAGCAGGGCCAGCTGGCATAGGTTCTCCCCTGTCCCTGGAGGAGAGGGGCTCAGTCATGCCATGTTCTTTCCTTTTCCTCAGCTGGGCCGCTGGATGCATGTCCATCCTAGCAGGCTGGCAATGGAGTGGGGGAAGGGTGGTTGCCAATGGCTCTGGCCAACTTCAGCCTGATATCTGACTGAAGGCTGCCCAAACAAGGAGGATCTGGGGCTACATGGAAGGTGAGCCATGTTGTGTTGGAAGTATCCATTGGTGTCTAGGAACTGTAAATGTACCTTATCGCAGGAAAGTCTATCTTCCCCTCCCCCACACCCAGCTGGGCCTCTCAGGTCCTTCTACAGAATTCCAGATAACCATAATACAGAGGCACAGACTAGATTCCAGGGTGAGGGTAGAGGGGGTGAGAGACTGGTATGGCCAGTACCTCAATGTTCTGGGGCATGAGCCTTGACCTGGTTATGTCCCCCTTGTGTAAGTTCAATTCTTAACCCAGTGTTAGCCACACACTGGCTACTTGTGGCAGTGCTGTGGAAGTGGCAGGAATGGAAATGAGTTCTAGGATGACCAAAATCTGTATTTATGGCCTATGGGGTTGGGGATGGCAAATGGTGTTTATTTAAAAAAAAATCTCAGAGGGCTGGGAAGGTGGCTCAGTGGTAGAGTGCTTGCCTTGCATGGCTGAGGCCCTGGGCTCGATTCCTCAGCACCACATAAGCAAAAAAGAAAAAGCCGGAAGTGGTGCTGTGTCTCAAGTGGTAGAGTGCTAGCCTTGAGCTGAAGAGCTGAGGGACAGTGCCCAGACCCAGAGTTCAGGCCCCATGACCGGACCCCCCCCCAAAAAAAAAAATCTCAGAGCTGGAACTCAGGGCCTAGGCACTGTCCCTGAGCTAACACCCTATCACTTGAATGACAGCTCACCTTTCATCTTTTTTAGTAGTTTAGTGGAGAGAAGAGTCTCACGGACTTTCTTGCCTGGACTGGCTTCAAGCTGCCATCCTATGAGCTCAGCCTATTGAGTACTGGATAGCTGGTATGAGACATTGGCACCTGCTAAAGGTGTTAGTGTGTGTGTGTGTGTGTGTGTGTGTGTGTGTGTGTGTGTGTGTGTTCACGTATGTGTGTGTGTGTTTGTGTGTGTGTGTTTACCGGGGCTTGAGCTCAGAGTCTAGGTGCTATCCTTTAGCTTGTTTGCACAAGGTTGGTGCTGTACCATGTGAACTAGGGTAGCTTGGCTTCCCAGCTTTTTGATGATTCATTGGAGATAAGAGTCTACCCAGGCTAGCTTTGAATCTTGATTGATCCTTGAGTAGCTAGGATTATAGGCATGAGCCACTGGCACCCAACTGCAAGGATGTATTTTCATATGCTCTTCTGTTCTAACAGCTGTCTACTTGCCCTGGCCTAGATCTCTGAGCTCTACATCAGCTCCTAGCAGCCCCAGACTGTGGAGAACATAAAGCACAAACCTGATCCCATTTCTTTGTCCTCAGAGGAGGGTGTGTTTTGTCTGAAGCCTGGGTTGGAGGGGTAGCTGTACATGGGTGCTCAGATGGGACAGAGAGGAACTTTGTTTTATCCAAGAAGGAAAGTGTGGCCAGTTAGATAATAATAGCTCATTCTCTCATATTACTATCTCCTCAGAGGCTGAGATCTGAGGATTGCCATTCAGTGGCAGCCCAGCTAGAAAAATC
>NW_027204340.1:0-32025 GCF_024711535.1 Dipodomys merriami
GTGAGGGTGAGTGTGAGGGTAAGGTTTGTCTTAGGCTTAGGCTTAGTTTTAGGCTGAGCCTAAGGGTGAGGGTGAGGGTTAGGGTTAGGTTGAGGGTTATGGACAGGGTGAGGGTTAGCGTTAGGGTTAGGGTTATTGGTAGGATTAGGTTAGGTTGTAAGTTACTGTGAGGGTGAGTGTAAGGGTTAGGATTAGGGTGAAATTTAGGTTTAGTGATAGGGTTAGAGTTATGGTTAGGGTAAGGGTGAGGTTTAGGGTTAGAGTTAGGTTTAGTGTTAGGGTTAGGTTTAGGGTTAGGATGAGTGTGAGGGTGACAGTGAGGCTTAGGGTGTGGGTGAGGGTGAGTGTGAGTGTTAGGCTTAGGGTTAGGGTTAGGTTTAGTGTGAGGGTGAAGTTGAGGGTTAGTGTTAGGAGTAACGTTAGGTTTAAAGTTAGGCTGAGGGTGAGCGTGAGTGTGAGAGTGACGGTTAGGGTTAGGTTTAGGTTGAGGGTTAGGGTTATTGTGAGGGTTATGGTGAGGGAAAGTCTAAAGGTTAAGGTTACAGTGAGGGTTAGGGTTAGGATTAGGGTTATTGCTAGTGTTAGGTTAGTGTTAATTTTGCGGTGAGGGTGAGGCTGAGGGTGAGGTTTATGGTTAGGTTTAGGGTTAGGGTTAGGGTTAGGGTTAGGATTAGGCTTAGGGTTAAGATATGGGCTAGGGGAGGGTGAGGGTTAGGGTGAGGGTTAGGTTTCGGGTTATTGTTAAGTTTAGGGTTGGGGTTAGGGATAGGCTTAGTGTTAGGCAGAGGGGGAGGGTGATTGTGAGGATTAGGGTTAGGGAGAGTGTTACTGTTAGGGTTAGGGTGAGGGTGAGTGTGAGGGTAAGGTTTAGTCTTAGTCTTAGGCTTAGGTTTAGGCTGAGCCTAAGGGTGAGGGTGAGGGTTAGGGTTAGGGTGAGGGTTATGGACAGGGTGAGGGTTAGCGTTAGGGTTAGGGTTATTGGTAGGATTAAGGTTAGGTTGAAAGTTACTGTGAGGGTGAGGGTTAGGGTTAGGGTTAGGGTGAAGTTTAGGTTTAGGGATAGGGTTAGAGTTAGGGTTAGGGTAAGGGTGAGGTTTAGGTTTAGAGTTAGGTTTAGTGTTAGGGTTAGGGTTAGGGTGAGGATGAGTGTGATGGTGAGAGTGAGGCTTAGGTGTGGGTGAGGGTGAGTGTGAGGGTTAGGCTTAGGGTTAGGTTTAGTGTTAGTGTGAGGGTGAAGTTGAGGGTTAGTGTTAGGAGCAGCGTTAGTTTTAAAGTTAGGCTGAGTGTGAGCGTGAGGGTGAGAGTGAGGGTTAGGATTAGAGTTAGGTTGAGGGTTAGGGTTATTGTGAGGGTTATGGTGAGGGTAAGGCTAAAGGTTAAGGTTAGGGTTACAGTGAGGGTTAGGGTTAGGGTTATTGTTAGTGTTAGCTTAGTGTTAAGTTTACAGTGAGGGTGAGGCTGAGGGTGAGGTTTATGGTTAGGTTTAGGGTTAGGTTTAGTGTTAGGGTTAGGGTTAGGCATAGGGTTAGGGTATCGGCTAGGGTGAGGTTGAGGGTTAGGATGAGGGTTAGGCTTAGCGTTAGTGTTAAGTTTAGGGTTGGGGTTAGGGATAGGATTAGTTTTAGGCGGAAGGTGAGGGTGAGGGTGAGGGTTAGGGTTAGGTTGAGGGTTATGTTTAATGTGACAGTTAGGGTTAGGGTTAGGGTTAGTGTGAGGTTAGGTGGGGCTTAGGGTGAGAGTGGGGATTAGGGTTAGCTTTAGTGTTAGGGTGAGGGTTAGGGTGAGGGTTAGGATGAGGGTGAGGCTTAGGTTGAGGGTGAGGGTTAGAGTTAGGTTTAAGTGAGGGTTAGGGTTATGGTGAGGTTTAGGATTAGGTTTAGGGTGAGGGTTAGGGTTCAGGTGAGCTTGAGTGTTAGGGTGTGGGTGATGGTTAGGGTTAGATTGAGAGTTAAGGTGACAGTTAGGGTTAGGGTGAGGGTGAGAGTTACGGTTAAGGTGAGCATTAGGGTGAGGGTTAGGATTAGGGTATGTGTGAGGATTAGGGTTAGGGTTAGGGTTATGGTGATGGTAATGGTTAAGGTGAGGTTTAGGGTGAGGTTGAGGGTGAGGGTTAGTGTTAGTTTTATGGTTAGGGTGATGTTACGGTGAGGTTTAGGCTTATGGTGAGGGTGAGGATTAGGGTTAGGGTTAGGGTGAGGGTTGGAGTTAGTGTGAGTGTTCGGGATAGGGTTGGGTTTAGGGTGAGGGTCAGGGTTATGGTGAGGTTTAGAGTTAGGTTGAGGGTGAGGGTGAGGTTTAGGGTTAGGATTAGGGTTAGGGTTAGGGTTAGGCTGAGGGTGAGTCTGAGGGTGAGGGATAGGGATAGGTTGAGGATTAGGGTTAGTGTAAGGGTCAGGTTGAGGCTTAGGGTTAGAATTAGGAAAAGGGTTTGGTTGAGGGTTAGGGTTAGGGTGAGGGTGAGTGTTAGGGTTAGTGTGGGGGTTAGGGTGAGGGTTAGTTTGAGAGGTAGGTTTAGGGATAGGGTTAGGGTGAGTTTTAGGTTTAGTGTGAGGGTTAAGGTTAGGTGTAGGGTGAGGGTTAAGTTGAGCATTAGAGTGAGGGTTAGGGTTAGGTTTAGGGTTAGGGTGAGGGTTAGGGTGAGGTTTAGTGTTAGTGTTAGGGTTAGGGTTAGTGTGAGCGTTAGGGGGAGGTTTAGGGTTAGAGTGAGGGTTAGGGAGAGGTTGAGGGTTAGGGATAGTGTAAGGGTTAGGATTAGGTTTACAGTTAAGGTTAGGGTTAGGTTTGGGATTAGGTTGAGGGTGAGGGTTATGGTTATCCTTACGGTTAGGGTTAGGTTTAGGGTGAGGGTTAGGGATAGGGTTAGGGTTAGGATGAGGGTGAGGGTGAGGGTTAGGGTTAGGTTTAGGGTGAGGGTTAGGATTAAGGTGAGGGTTAAGGTTAGGGTGACGGTGAGGGTAAGGGTTAGGGTGAGGGCTAGGTTTAGGGTTAGGGTTAGGTTGAGGTTAAGGTTTAGGGTGAGTGTGAGGTTGAGGGTTTGGTTTAGGATGAGGCTTAGGTTTAGGGTTAGGCTTTGGGTGAGGGTGAGGTTGAGGGTAAGAGTTAGGTTTAGCGTGAGGGTTAGTGTTATGGTTAGGGTTACGGTGAGGGTGAGGGTTTGGGTGATGGTAAGGGTGAGGGTGAGGTTGAGGGTTAGGTATAGAGTGAGGGTTAGGGTTATGATTAAAATGAGGGTGAGGTTTAGGGTGAGTGTTAGGGTGAGTTGAGGTTTAGGGTTTGCATTAGGATAAGGGTTAGGGTTAGGTGAGTTTTAGCGTTAGGATTAGGGTGAGGGTGAGGTTGAGGATGAGTGTTAGGTTTAGGCTGAAGTGTAGGGTTAGGTTTAGGGATAGGGTAAGGATTAGGGTTAGGGTTAAGTTTAGGGTGAGTGTTATGCTGAAGGGTAGGTTTCGGGTTAGGGTGAGGGTTAGGGTTAGGGTTAGGGTTAGGGTTAGCGTTAGGGTGAGGTTGAGGTTGAGGGTAAGGTTTAGGGTGATGGTTAGGGTGAGGTTGAGGTTTAGGGTTAGCATTAGGTTTAGAGTTAGCCTTAGGCTAAGTTTTAGGGTTAGGATTAGGGTTGGGGTGTGGGTGAGGGCTAGTGTTAGCAATAGGGTTAGGTTTAGGATTAGGGTTAGTGTGAGGGTTAGGGATAGGCTTATGGTAAGGATGAGGGTAAGGGTTAGGGTTATGGTGAGGGTGAGGGTGAGGGTTAGGGTTAGGGTTAGTTTTAGCGTGAGGGCTAGGGTGAGGTTGAGGGTTTGGTTGAGGGATATTGTGAGGGTATTAGTTTCGGTTAGGAAAAGGTTAGAGTTAGGGTTAGGGTGAGGATTTGGGTGAGGCTGAGGTTTAAGTTGAGGATTAGGGTTAGGGTGAGGATTAGGGTTAGGGTTAGGTTAAGGGTGAGAATTAGGGTGATGTTTAGGGTGAGGGTAAGGTTTAGGGCGTGGGTGAGGGTGAGGGTGAGGGTTAGGGTGTAGGTGAGGGTTATGGTTAGGGTGAGGGCTAGGGTTAGGGTTATGGTTAGGGTGAGGTTTAGGTTTAGCGTGAGGGTGAGGGTGAAGGTTAGGTATAGGATTACGCTTGGGTGTAGGGTTAGGCTTAGTGTGAGGGTCAGAGTTAGGGTTTAGGGTCAGGTTTAGGGTTATGGTTCGGGTTAGGGCTAGGGTGAGGGTTAGGGTTAGGGTGAGGTTTAGGGTGAGGTGAGGGTTAGGATTGGGATTACGGTTAGTTTTAGGGTGAGGGTAAGTGATAGGGTTAGGGTTAGTCTGAGGGTGAGGGTTAGGGTTAGGTTTAGAGTTAGGGTGAGGGTGAGGGTTAGGGTTAGGTTTTGTATTAGGTTTAGGGTTAGTGTAAGGCTGAGGGTGAGGTTGAGGGTGAGGGTGACGGTTAGGGTGAGGGTTAGGTTTAGGGTTAGGTTTAGGATGAGGGTTAGGCTGAGCGTTAGGGTTATTGTTCGGGAAAGGATAAGTGTTAGGGTGGGAGTGAGGTTTAGGGTTAGGCTTAGGGTTAGGGTGACGGTTAGTGTGAGGTTTAGTGTTTGGTTTAGGTTTAGGGTTAGTGTGAGTGTTAGCGTTAGGGTAAGGGTTAGTATGAGTGTTAGGGTGATGGTGAGGGATAGGGTTAAGGTGAGGGTAAGGGTTAGGGCGAGTTTTAGGGTGAGGCTGAGGGTTAATGTAGCATTAGGTGTAAGGTGAGGGTGAGGGTGATGGTGAGGCTTAGCATAAGTGTTAGGGATTGGGTGACTATTAGGGTTAGGGTTAGGTTTAGGGTGACGCTTATGCTAAGGGGTAGGGTTAGGGTTAGTGTTAGGGTGAGGGTTAGGGTGTGGGTTAATGTTAGGGTTAGGGTGAGGTTGAGGGTGAGGGTAAGGGTTAGGGTGAGGGTTATGGTGAGGTTGAGGTTAAGGGTTAGCATTAGGGTTAGGGTTAGGGTTAAGATTAGTGTTAGGGTGAGGGTGAGGGCTAGTGTAACCATTAGGGTTAGGATTAGGGTTAAGGTGAGGGTGAGGTTTAGGGTGAGGGAGAGGGTTAGTTTGAGGGTTAGGGTGAGGGTGAGGTATTTGGTTAGGAAAGGCTTAGGGTTAGGGTTAGGGTGAGGATTAGGGAGAGTGTGAGGTTTAAGTTGAGGATTAGGGTTAGGGTGAGGATTGGGGTTAAGGTTAGGGTTTGGGTTAGGGTTAGGGTGATGTTTAGGGTGAGGGTGATGGTTAGGGTGAGGGTGAGGCTGAGAGTGTGGGTGAGGGTGTAGGTGAGGGTTAGGGTGATGTTGATGGTTGGGGTGATGGTGAGAGTTAGGGTAAAGGTGAGGGTGAGGGTTCGGTTAGGGTTAGGGTGAGGGTTAGGGTTAGGGTTAGGGTTAGTGTGAGGATACGGGTTAGGGCGAAGGTGAGGGTTAGGGTTAGCGTTAGGGTTAGGGTTAGGTTTAGGATGAGGGTTAAGGTGAGGTTTAGGGTTAGTATGAGGTTGAGGGTTAGAGTTAGGTTTAGGGTGAGGGTTAGGGTTAGGGTTAGGGTTAGAGTGAGGGTTAGTGTGAGGGTTAGGGTTAGGATGAGGGTTAGGCTGAGAGTTAAGTTTTGGGTTAGGGTGAGGGTGAGGTTAGGTTTTGGATTAGGGTTAAGGTTAGGGATAGGGTTATGATTAGTGTGAGGGTTTTGGTTAGGTTTAGGTTTAGAGTTAGGGTGAGGGTTAGGGTTAGTGTTTGGATTAGTGTTAGGATTAGGGTTAGGCTGAGGGTGAGGTTGAGGGTGAGGGTGAGGGTTAGGGTTAATGTGAGGTTTAGGGTTAGGATTAGCTTTAAGGTTAGGCTGAGGGTTAGGTTTAGGTTTAGGGTTAGAATGAGGGTTAGGCTGAGGGTTAGGTTTAGGTTTCAGGTGAGGGTAAGGGTTAGGGTGAGTTTTAGGGTGAAGGTGAGGGTTAGGTTAAGGCTTAGGGTTAGGGTGAGGGTTAGGGTTAGGTTAAGGGTGAGGGTGAGGTTTCGGGTGACGGTGAGGGTGAGGGTTAGGGTTAGGTGAGGGTTAGGGATAGGGTTGGGGTTAGGTTGAAGTTTAGGGTTAGGGTTAGGGTTAGAGTTAGGGTGAGGGTGAGTGTGAGGTTTAGGGTTAGGTTAGGGTTAGGCTGAGGGTTAGGGTGAGGGTGTGGGTGAGGTTTAGGGTTAGGATGAGGGTTAGATTTTGGGTTAGGGTTAGGGTTGGGTTGAGGGTTAGGTTTAGGGTTAGGAAGTGGGTTTGGCTGAGGGTTATGTTTATGGTTAGGGTGAGGTTTAGGGTTAGTGTGAGGTTTAGGATGAGTGTTAGGGTGATGGTGAGGGATAGGTTTAAGGTGAGGGTAAGGGTTAGGGCGAGTTTTAGGGTGAGGCTGAGGGTTAATGTAGCATTAGGTGTAAGGTGAGGGTGAGGGTGATGGTGAGGCTTAGCATAAGTGTTAGGGATTGGGTGACTATTAGGGTTAGGGTTAGGTTTAGGGTGACGCTTATGCTAAGGGGTAGGGTTAGGGTTAGTGTTAGGGTGAGGGTTAGGGTGTGAGTTAATGTTAGGGTTAGGGTTAGGGTGAGGTTGAGGGTGAGGGTAAGGGTTAGGGTGAGGGTTATGGTGAGGTTGAGGTTAAGGGTTAGCATTAGGGTTAGGGTTAGGGTTAAGATTAGGGTTAGGGTGAGGTGAGGGCTAGTGTTACCATTAGGGTTAGGATTAGGGTTAAGGTGAGGGTGAGGTTTAGGGTGAGGGAGAGGGTTAGTTTGAGGGTTAGGGTGAGGGTGAGGTATTTGGTTAGGAAAGGCTTAGGGTTAGGGTTAGGGTGAGGATTAGGGAGAGTGTGAGGTTTAAGTTGAGGATTAGGGTTAGGGTGAAGATTGGGGTTAAGGTTAGGGTTTGGGTTAGGGTTAGGGTGATGTTTAGGGTGAGGGTGATGGTTAGGGTGAGGGTGAGGCTGAGAGTGCGGGTGAGGGTGTAGGTGAGGGTTAGGGTGATGTTGATGGTTGGGGTGATGGTGAGGGTTAGGGTAAAGGTGAGGGTGAGGGTTCGGTTAGGGTTAGGGTGAGGTTTAGGGTTAGGGTTAGGGTTAGTGTGAGGATACGGGTTAGGGCGAGGGTTAGGGTGAGAGTGAGGGTTAGGGTTAGCGTTAGGGTTAGGGTTAGGTTTAGGATGAGGGTTAAGGTGAGGTTTAGGGTTAGTATGAGGGTGAGGGTTAGAGTTAGGTTTAGGGTGAGGGTTAGGGTTAGGGTTAGGGTTAGAGTGAGGGTTAGTGTGAGGGTTAGGGTTAGGATGAGGGTTAGGCTGAGAGTTAAGTTTTGGGTTAGGGTGAGGGTGAGGGTTAGGTTTTGGATTAGGGTTAGGGTTAGGGATAGGGTTATGATTAGTGTGAGGGTTTTGGTTAGGTTTAGGTTTAGAGTTAGGGTGAGGGTTAGGGTTAGTGTTTGGATTAGTGTTAGGATTAGGGTTAGGCTGAGGGTGAGGTTGAGGGTGAGGGTGAGGGTTAGGGTTAATGTGAGGTTTAGGGTTAGGATCAGCTTTAAGGTTAGGGTGAGGGTTAGGTTTAGGTTTAGGGTTAGAATGAGGGTTAGGCTGAGGGTTAGGTTTAGGTTTGAGGTGAGGGTAAGGGTTAGGGTGAGTTTTAGGGTGAAGGTGAGGGTTAGGTTAAGGCTTAGGCTTAGGGTGAGGGTTAGGGTTAGGGTTAGGGTGAGGGTGAGGTTTAGGGTGACGGTGAGGGTGAGGGTGAGGGTTAGGTTTAGGTGAGGGTTAGGGATAGAGTTGGGGTTAGGTTGAAGTTTAGGGTTAGGGTTAGGGTTAGAGTTAGGGTGAGGGTGAGTGTGAGGTTTAGGGTTAGGTTTAGGGTTAGGTTAGGGTTAGGCTGAGGGTGAGGGTGAGGGTGAGGTTTAGGGTTAGGATGAGGGTTAGATTTTGGGTTAGGGTTAGGGTTGGGTTGAGGGTTAGGTTTAGGGTTAGGAAGTGGGTTTGGCTGAGGGTTATGTTTATGGTTAGGGTGAGGTTTAGGGTTAGTGTGAGGGTTAGGATGAAGGTTAGGCTGAGTGTTAGTGTTAGGGTTGGGGTGAGGGTAAGGGTTAGGGTGAGAGTGAAGTTTAGTTTTAGGATTAGGTTTATGATTAGGGTGAGGGTAAGGGATAGGGTTAGGATTAGGGTGAGGGTTAGGGTAAAGGTTAGGGTTAGGGTTAGCATTCGGGTGATGGTGAGTTTTAAGGTGAGGGTTAGGGTTAGGATGATGACTAGGATTAGGTTTAGGGTGAGGTTTATGATTAGGGTTATACTTAGAGTGAGGGTGAGGTTTAGTGTGAGGGTGAGGTTGAAGGTGTAGTTGAGGGTTAGGGTTAGGGTGAGGGTTAATGTGACGGTGACGGTGAGGGTTAGGGTGAAGTTGAGGGTTTGGGATAGGGTTAGTGTGTGGGTTAGGATTAGGGTTAGTATTAGGGTGAGGGGTAGGGTGAGGGGTAGGGTTCGGGTTAGGTTGAGGGATAGCGTTAATGTGAGGATTACGGTTAGGGTTAGGGTTAGTGTGAGGATAAGGATAATATTGAGGTTTAGGGTGAGAGTGAGTTTTAGGGTTAGCGTTAGGTTTAAGGTGAGGGTTATTGTGAAGGTTAAGGTGAGGGTTAGGTTTAGTATGAGGGTGAGGGTTAGAGTTAGGTTTAGATTGAGGGTTAGTGTTAGGGTGAGGTTTAGGTTCCGGTTAGGGTGAGGGTGAGGGTTCGGGTTCGGGTGAGTTTTAGGGTGTGGGTGACGGTTAAGGTTAGGGTGAGGGTTAGGGTTACGGTGAGGATTAGGGTTAGGGTTAGGGTTAGGGTTATAGTGAGGGTAAAGGTTAGGATGAGGTTTAGGGTGAGGGTGAGTTTTAGGGATAGCGTTAGTGTTAGGGTGAGGGTTAGGGTGAGGGTTAGGATCCAGGTTAGGTTAGGTGAGGGTGAGGGTTATCGTTAGGTTTAGGGTTAGGTTTAGGGTGAGGGTAAGGTTTAGAGTGAGAGTTTGGGAGAGGGTGAGAATTAGGTTGAGGGTGAGGTTTAGGGTTAGCGAGAGAGTTAGGTTTAGGTTTAGGTTTAGGGTAGTGTGAGCGTTCAGGTTAGGTTGAGGGTTAGGGTTAGGTTTAGGGTTAGTATAAAGGATAGGGTGATGGTTAGGGTTACGGTTAGTGTGATTGTTAGGTTTATGGTTAGGATTTGGGTTAGGTTGAGGGTAAATGTTAGGGTGAGGGTTAGGGTGATGCTGAGGGTTAGGGTTAGGGTGAGGTTAGGTTCAGGGTTAGGATTAGGGTTACAGTTAGGGTAAGGCTGAGGGGGAAGGGGAGGTTGAGGGTGAAGGTTAGGGTTAAAGTTAGGGATAGGGTGAGGATTTGGGTTACAGTTAGATTTAGGTTTAGGGTTAGGCTGAGGGGTAGGGTTAGGGTTAGGGTTGAGTGTTAGGTTTATTGTGAGGTTTAGGGTTAGGGTTAGGGTGAGGGTTAGGTTTAGTGTGTTGGTTAGGGATAGGGTTAGGGTGAGGGTAAGGGTTAGGGAGAGGGTGAGGTTTAGGGTTAGCATTAGGTAAAAGGTTAGGATTAGGATGAGGTTTAGGGTTGTGGAGAGGGTGAGGGTGAGGTTTAGGGTTAGGATGAGGTTTAGGGTTAGTGTGAGGGTGAGGTTTAGGTTTAGGGTGAGGGTTAGGGTTAGGGTGAGGGTTAGGGTGAGGGTTAGGCTTAGGGTGAGAGTCAGGGTGAAGGTTAGGTTTATGTTGAGGCTTAGGGTTAGGGTGAGGTTTAGGGTTAGGGTTAGGCGAGAGGTATGGTTAGGGTGATATTTATTGTGAGGGTGAGTGTTCGTGTGAGGGTGGGTGTTCGTGTGAGGGTGAGGGTTCTGGTGAGGGTGAGGATTAGGGTGTGGTGAGGGTTAGGTTTAGGATGAGAGTCAGGGTGAGGTGTAGGGATAGGGTTAGGGTTAGGGTTAGTGTGAAGATTAGGGTTAGGGTTAGGGTTAGGGTTAGTGTGAGGATAAGAGTTAGGGTGTGGTTTAGTGTGAGGGTGAGCGTTAGGGTTAGCTTAAGGGTTAGGGTGAGGTTTAGGATGAGATTTAGTGTTAGGGTGAATGTTATGTTTAGGGTTAGTGTGAGGGTTAGGGTTAGGGTGATGTTTAGGGTGAGGTTGAGGATTAATGTGAGGGTGAGGGTGAGGGTGGGGGTGCTTGTGAGGCTGAGGGTGAGGGTGAGAGTTAGGGTTAGGTTTAGGGTGAGTGTGAGGGATAGTGTTAGGATTAGGGTTAGAGTTAGGCTGAGGGTGAGGATGAAATTGAGGGTGAGGTTTAGGGTTAGAGTTAGGGTGAGGTATCAGGTTAATGTGAGGGTTAGGGTGAGGCTGAGTGTGAGTTTGAGGGTTAGGATTATGGTTAGGGTGAGGGTGAGGGTTTGGTTTAGGTTTAAGGTGAGGGTTAGGGTTAGTGTGAGGGTTAGGGGGAGGGGGAGGGTTAGTGTGATGGTGAGGGTCAGGATGAGGGTGAGTGTTAGAATGAGGGTGAGGGTAAGGGTTAGGATTAGGTTAGGGTGAGTTTTAGTGTTAGGGTTAGGGTTATTGTTAGGGTTGGGAATAGGGTTAGGTGAGGGTAAGGGTGAGTGTTAGTGTTTTGGTTAGGGTTAGGGTTAGGGTGAGGGTGTGGTTGAGGGTTAGGGTTAGGATTAGGGTTAGGGTTAGGGTAAGGCTGAGGGTGAAGGGGCTGTTGAGGGTGAGGTTTACAGTTAGGGTTAGGGTTAGCATGAATGTTACTGTTAGGTTAAGGGTTAGTGTAAGTGTTAGGCTGAGGGTGAGGGTTATGGTTGGTGTGAGTGTTAGGTTTAGGCTTAGGGTTTGGGTTAGGTTGAGGGTAAAGATTAGGGTGAAAGTTAGGGAGAGGGTGAGGTTTAGTGTTATGTTGAGGGTTCGGGTGAGGGTTAGGGTTAGGGTTATGGTTAAGGTTGGCGTGAGGGTTAGGGTGAAGGTTAGGTTTAGGTTTAGGGTGAGGGTGAGGCTTAGGTTTATGATGAGGGTTAGGGTGAGTGTTCGGGTTTGGGTTAGGGTTAGGGTGAGGGTGAGTGTGAGGTTTAGGGTTAGGGTTTTTGTTAGGCTGAGGTGAGGGTGAGGTGAGTGTTAGGGTTGGGGTTAGGTTGAGGGTTAGTGTTAGTGTGATTGTTAGTGTGAGGGTGACTATAACGTTTAGGGTGATGATTAGGGTGAAGTGAGGGTTCGGTTTAGGGATATGGTTAGGGTGAAGTTTTGTGTTAGGGTGAGGGTTAGGTTGCATGTGAGGGTTAGGGTTAGGATGAGGGTTATGGTTGGTGAGAGGTTTAGGGTGAGGGTGAAGGTTAGGGTTAGCATTAGGGTTAGGATGAGGGTTAGGGTTAGGTTAGGGTGAGGGTGAGGGTGAGGGTGAGAGTGAGGGTTAGGGTTGGTGTTAGTTTTAGTGTTAGGGTTAGGGTGAGGGTTAGGGTGAGGTTGAGTGTTAGGGTTAGCATTAGGGTTAGGGTTAGGATGAGGGTTAGGTTTAGGTTAGGGTGAGGGTTAGGGTTGGTGTTAGTTTTAGTGTTAGGGTTAGGGTGAGGGTTAGGGTGAGGTTGAGTGTTAGGGTTAGCATTAGGGTTAGGGTGAGGGTGAGGGTTAGGGTTAGCATTAGGGTTAGGGTGAGCGATAGGGATAGGTTTAAGGTTAGGGTTAGGGTGAGGGTGAGTTTTAGGGTGAGGCTGAGTGTGAGGTTGAGGGTTAGGATTATGGTTCAGGTGAGGGTGAGGGTGTAGGTGAGGGTTAGGGTTAGGATTAGTGTTAGCGTTAGGGTTAAGCTGAGGGTGAGCTTGCGGGTGAGGGTGAGGGTTTGGTTTAGGTTTAAGGTGAGGGTTAGGGTTAGTGTGAGGGTTAGGCTGAGGGGGAGGGTTAATGTTACGGTTAGGGTGAGTGTTAGTGTGAGGGTTAGGGTTAGGGTTAGGGTTAGGTTGTGGATAAGTGTTAGAGTGATGGTTAGGATGAGGGTTAGGGTTAGTTTGAGGGTTAGAGTTAGGTTTAGGGTTAGGGTGAGGGTTAGGGTTAGTGTGAGCGTTAGAGTTAGGGTTAGGGCTAGGATGAGGGTAAGGCTTAGGGTTAGGTTTAGGGTGAAGTTGAGGGTTAGTGTGAGGGTTATTGTTAGGTTTAGGGTAAGGTTTATGGTGAGGTCTAATGTGAGGTTGAGGGTTAGGGTGAAGGTGAGGGTGAGGGTGAGCTTTTCGGTTAGGTAAGTGTTAAGATTAGGGTTAGGGTGAGGATGAGGGTGAAGGTCAGGGATAGGATGAAGTTTAGGGTTAGAGTGATGGTTAGGGTTAGTGTGAGGTTTAGGGTTAGGGTTAGGGTTAGGGTGAGTTTTAGGGTTCGGGTTTGCATTAGGGTTAGGGTGAGGGTTAGGGTGTTTTTGAGGGTTAGGGTTAGGGTTAGGATTAGTGTTAGGGTGAGGGTGAGGGTTAGGGTTAGGGTTAGGATGAGGGTTAGGATAAGGGGTAGGGTTAGGATTAGGGTGAATGTTAGGATTAGGGTGATGGTTAGGGTAATGGTAAGGGATAGGGTTAGGGTGAGGTTAAGGATTAGAGTGAGGGTTAGGGTTAGTGTTAGGTTTAGGGTGATGGTGAGGGTTAATGGTGAGGGTGAGGGTTAGGGATAGGGTAATGATTAGTGTTAGGGTTAGTTTGAGGATTAGGCTGAGGGTGATGGTGAGGGTGAGGGTGGGGTTGAGGTTAAGGGTGAAGGTTAGGGTTAAGGTTAGTTTTAGGGTGAGGGTAGGGTGAGGATGAGGGTTAGGGTGAGGTTTGGGGTAGGGTTAGGGTGAGGGTGAGGGTTCGGTTAGTGTGAGTTTTAGGGTGTGGGTGACAGTTCGGGTTAGGATGAGGGTTAAGGTGATGTTGAGGGTTAGGGTGAGGGTGAGGGTTACGGTTACGGTGAGGATTAGTGTTCGGGTTGGTTTTAGGGTTATTGTGAGGTAAGGGTTAGTATGAGGTTTAGGGTGAGGCTGAGGTTTAGGGATAGCGTTAGAGTTAGGGTGTGGGTTAGGGTGAGGGTTAGATTAGGGTGAAGGTGAGGGTTAGAGTTAGGGTTAGTGTTTTGGTTAGGTGAGGGTTAGGTGAGCTTTAGGGTGAGGGTTAGGTTTAGGTTTAGGTTTAGGGTGAGGGTTAGGGTGAGGTTTAGTGTTAGTGTTAGGATGAGGGTTAGGCTGAGGGTTAAGGTTAGGATTAGTGTGAGGGTAAGGGTTAGGGTGAGGGTGAGGGTTAGGTTTAGGTTTAGGGTTAGGCTAAGGATGAGGGTGGGGAATTGGGTTATGTTTAGGGTGAGGGTTTTGGTTACGGTTAGGTTTAGAGTTAGGGTAAGGTTGAGGGGTTGTGTTTGGATTAGTGTTAGGGTTAGGGTTAGGCTCAGGGTGAGGTTCAGGGTGAGGGCGAGGGTTAGGGTTAAGGTGAGGGTTAGGGTTAGGGTTAGAGTTAAGGTTAGGGTGAAGGTTAGGGTTAGGTTTAGGTTTAGGATGAGGGTTTGTCTGAGGGTGAGAGTTAAGGTTCGTGTGATGGTAAGGGTTAGGGTGAGGTTTAGGGTGAGGGTGAGGGTTAGGGTGAGGGTGCAGTTGAGTGTTAGTGTTAGGGTGAGGGTTAGGGTGAAGGTTAGGGTTAAGGTTAGAGTGAGGGTTAGGGTGAGGGGAAGCGTTAGGGTGAGGGTTAGTGTGTGGGTGAGTGATAGGGTTAAGGTGAGTGTAAGGGTTAGGGCGAGGTTTAGTGTGAGGTTGAGGATTAATGTTAGCATTTGGGTTACGGTGAGGGCGAGGTTTAGGGTGAGTGTTAGGGTTATGGTTAGGGATACCTTGAGGATTAGGGTTAGGGTTAGGTTTAGGGTGAGGGTTAAGCTGAGGGTTAGGGTTAGGCTTAGGTTGAGGGTTAGGGTGAGGTTTAGGGTTAGGGTTAAAGTTATGGTGAGGCTGAGGTTGAGGGTGAGTGTAAGGGTTAGGATGAGGGTTAGGGTGAGTTTGAGGTTTAGTGTTAGCATTAGGGTTAGGTTTAGGGTTAGGGTGAGGGTTAGGGTTATGATTAGGGTTAGGGTGAGGGTGAGGGATTGTGTTAGCATTAGGGTTAGGGTTATGGTTAGGGTTAGAGTGGGGTTCAGGGTGAGGGTTAGGGTTAGGGTTAGGATTAGGTTTAGGGTTAAACTGGGGGGGTGAGGTTGAGGGTGAGGATTAGGTTTAGGGTTATTTTTAGTGTGAGGGCTAGGGTGAGGGTGAGGTTTAGTGTGAGGGTTAGGTTGAGGGTTTGGGTTAGGAAAAGCTTAGGGTTAGGGTTAGTGTGAGAGTGAGGATTAGGGTGAGCTTTTAGGTGAGCATTAGTGTTAGGGTGAGGATTACGGTTAGGTTTAGTGTGAGGGTTAGGATTAGGGTAACGTTTAGGGTGAGGGTATGGGTTAGGGTGAGGGTGAGGGTGAGGGTGAGGGTGATATTGAGGGTAGTGCGAAGGGGAGGGTTAGGGATAGGGCTAGGCTGAGGGTTAGGGTTAGGGTTAGGGTGAGGTTTAAGGTAGGGTTAGGGTGAGGGTCGGGTTCTGGAGAGGGTGAGTTTTAGGGTGAGAGTGATGGTTAGGGTTAGGGTGAGGGTTAAGGTGATGGTGAGGATTAGAGTGAGGTTCAGGGTTAGGGTTTCGGTGAGGATTAGGGTAAGGGTTAGGGTGCGGCTGTAGTATAGGTTTAGGTGAGGGTTAGGGTGAGCGTTAGGGTGAGGGTTAGGTTTAGGTTTAGGGATAGTGTGAGGGTTAGGGTGAGGTTTAGTGTTAGTGTTCAGGTTAGGTTTAGGGTGAGGGTTAGGGTTAGGGTAAGGGTTAGAGTGAGGATTAGGGTGAGGGTGAGTGTTATGAATAGTATTAGGGTTAAGGTTAGGTTTAGGGTGAGGGTTAGGGTTAGGGTTATGGTGAGGGTGAGTGTTAGGGTTAGCATTCGGGTTCGGGTTAGATTTAGGGTGAGGGTTAGGGTTAGGGTTAGGTTTAGGGTGAGGGCTAGGTTTAGGCTTAGGGTAAGGTTTACGTTTAGGGTGAGAGTGAGGGTGAGGGTTAGGTGTAGGATTAGGCTTAGGTGTAGGTTTAGGCTTATGGTGAGGATGAGGGTGAGTGTCAGAGTTAGGTTTAGTTTGAGGGTTAGGGTTATGGTTAGGGTTAGGGTAAGGTTGAGGGTGAGGGTTAGGGTGAGGGTGAAGCTGAGGTTGAGGGTAAGTGTGAGGGTTAGGGTTTGTGTGAGGGTTAGGGTTAGGGTTAAATTTAGGGTGAGGGTTAGGTTTAGGGTTAACATTAGGGTGAGTGCTAGGGGGAGGGTATGGTTTAGGTTTAGGTTAAGGGTTAGGGTGAGCTTTAGGGTGAGGGTTAGGTTTAGGTTTAGGGATAGGGTGAGGCTTAGGGTGAGGTTTAGTGTTCGTGTTAGGGTTAGGGTTAGAGTGAGGGTTAGGGTTAGGGTAAGGGTTAGAGTGAGGTATAAGGTGAGGGTTAGGGTTATGGATAGTATTAGAGTTAAGGTTACGTTTAGGGTGAGAGTTAGTGTTAGGGTTACTGTGAGGGTGAGTGTTAGGGTTAGCATTAGGGTTAGGGTGTGGGTGAGGGTTAGGGTTAGGGTTAGGGTGAGGTTGAGGGTTAGGGTTAGGGTTAGGGTGAGGTTTAGGGTTAAGATTTGGGTTCGAGTTAGGGTTAGGGTGAGGGTGAGGGTGAGGTTTAGTGTTAGAGTTAGGCATAGGGTGAGGGTTAGTTTGAGGTTTAGGGTTAGGGTTAATGTTAGGGTTAGGGTGAGGGTTAGAGTCAGGGTTAGGGTTAGAGTCAGGGTTAGGGTTAGGGTGAGGGTGAGGGTGTGTCTGTGGGTTAGGGTTAGGTTAAGGTTAGGCTTAGATTTACACTAAGGGTGAGGTTGAGGGTGAGGGTTATGTTTAGGATGAGGGTTAGGCTTAGGGTTAGGTTGAGGGTTAGGATGAGGGTTAGGTTTAGGATTATGGTTAGGGTCAGCGCTGGGGTGACGTTTCGTGTGAGGGATAGGGTTAGGGATAGTGCTAGGTTTAGGATTAGGGTTAGGTTCAGGGTGAGTCTGAGGGTTAGGTTTAGGGTTAGGATTAGGCTTAGGCTTAGGGTTAGGGTTAGGGTTTGGTTTAGGTTAAGGGTGAGGTTGAGGATTAGGGTTAGTGTTAGTGTTAGGGTGAGGGTTAGGGTTAGGGTTAGAGTGACGGTTAGGGTTAGTATTAGGGTTAGGTTTAGGCTTAGGCTTAGGGTTAGGCTTATGGTGAGGGTGGGGATGAGGTTAAGGTTTAGAATGATTTATAGGGTTATGGTTACATTGAGTGTTAAGGTGAAGGTTTGGGTTAGGATTAGGGTTATGGTGACTGCTAAGGTGAGGGTGAGGTTTAGGGTGAGGGTTAGGTTTAGGATTAGGGTTATGCTGAGTCTGAGGGTGAGGGTGAGGGTTAGGTTTAGAGTGATGGTTAGGGTTACCTTTAGGGTGAGGACTAGGATTAAGGTTAGGGTTAGGGTGAGGGATTGGGTGAGTGTTAAGCTTAGGGTTAGGGTGAGGGTTAGGGTGAGTGTTAGGGTTAGGGTTAGGGTGAGGTTGAGGTTTAGATTGAGGGTTAGGGTTATGTTGAGGGTTATGTTTAGGGTAAGGGTTATGTTTAGGTTTAGGGTTATTGTTAGCATTAGGGTTAGGGTTACGGTTAAGGTGAGGGTGAGGGTGAGGGTCAGGGTGAGGGTTAGGGTGAGGTTTAAGTTTAGGGTTAGGGTTAGAGTTAGGGTTATGGTGAGGGTGAGGTTTAGGGTTAGAGTTAGGGTTAGTGTTAGGGTTAGGGTTACGGTGAGGGTTAGGGTGAGGGTTAGAGTTCAGGTTAGGCTTAGGCTTAGGCTGAGCATGAGGGTGAGGGTTAGGGTTAGGTTTAGGGTTACGTTTAGGTTGAGGGTTAGGATGAGGTTTAGGGTTAGGGTTAGGGTTAGTGTTAGGGTTGGGTTTAGGGTTAGGGTTAGGTTTAGGATTAGGGTTAGGGATAGGGTGAGGGTTAGGGTTAGGGTTTGGGTTAGGGTGAGGGTGAGGGTGAGGATTATGGTTAGGGTTAGTGTTAGGGTTAGGGTTAGGGTTAGGGTTACAGTGAGGGTTAGGGTTAGGTTTAGGGTTATTTTTAGTGTTATGTTTAGGGTTAAGTTTGGGGTGAGGGTGAGGCTCAGGGTGAGGGTTATGGTTAGTGTTAGGGTTAGGGTTAGGTTTAGCATTATTGTTGGGTTAGGATTAGAGTTACGGTCAGGGTGAGAGTGAGGGTGAGGTTTAGGGTTAGGGTGAGGTTCAGCGTGAGGTTTAGGGTTAGGGTTAGGTTTAGGGTGCTGGTGAGGTTTAGGTTTAGAGTTAGGGATAGGGGGAGGGTTAGGGAAAGAGTTAGATTTAGGTTTAGTGTTAGCATTAGGGTGAGGGTGAGGGTTAGGTTGAGGTTTAGGGATAGGGTTAGGGTTAGGATTAAGGTTAGCGTGAGATTGAGGGTGAGGGTTAGGGTTAGGGTTAGGCTTAGGGTTACGGTTAGGCTGAGGGTGAGTGTGGGGGTGAGGATTAGGGTTAGGTTGATGGATAGGTTTAGGGTTAGTGTTATTGTTAGGGTATGGGTTAGAGTTACGGTGAGGGTGAGGTTGCAGGTGCGGGTTAGGGTTAATGTTAGGGTGAGGTTTAGGGTTAGGGTTAGAGATAGGGTTAGGCTGAGTGTGAGGGTGGGGGTGAGGATTAGGGTTAGGGTTAGCTTCTGGGTTAGAGTTATTGTTAGTGTTATGGTTAGGGTTAATTTTGCAGTGAGGGTGAGTTTGAGGTTGAGGTTTATGGTTAGGGTTAGGTTTAGGGTTAGGGTTAGGGTTACTGTTATTGATAGGGTTAGGGTTATAGTCATGTTGAGGGTGAGGGTGAGGTTTAGGGTTAGGGTTAGGTTGAGGGTGAGGTTTAGGGTTAGAGTGAGTGGTAGTGGGACAGTTAGTGTGAGGGTTAGGTTTAGAGTTAGTGTTAGTCTTAGGGTGAGGGTGAGTGTTAGGTTGAGGTTTAGGGATAGTGTTCGGGTTAGGATTAGGGTTAGGTGGAGTGTGAGTGTGAGGGTTAGGGATAGGATTAGGCTTAGTCTTTGGGTTAGGCTGAGGGTGAGGGTGGGGGTGAGGGTTAGTGTTATGGTGAGGGTGAGGATTAGTGTTAGGGTGAGGGTTAGGATGAAGGTAGTGTTAGGGTTAGGATTTGGTTTAGGGTGAGGGTGAGGGTGAGGATTAGGGGTAGGGTTATGGTTAGGGTTAGGGTTACAGTAGGGTTAGGTTTAGGTTTAGGGGTATGGTTAGGCTTAGGTTAGGCTGATGGTGAGTGTGGGGATGAGGATTAGGTTTAGAGTGATGGTTAAGGTTATGGTTATGTTGAGGGTTAAGGTGAGGGTTAGGGTTAGGATTAGGGTTATGGTGAGGGCTAAGGTGTGGGTGAGGGTTAGGGTTAGGGGTAGGCTTAGGATTAGGGTTAGGCTGAGACTGAGGTTGAGATTAAGTGTTAGGGTTAGGGTGATTGTTAGGGTTACGGTTAGGGTGAGGGTTAGGATGAGAGTTAGGGTTAGGGAGTGGGTTAGGGTGAGGGTGACGGTAAGGGTAAAGATGAGGGTTAGGATTAGGGTGAGGGTTAAGGTGAGGATGAGGGTTAGGGTTAGGCTGAGGGTTAGGGTTAGGGTGAGGGTGAGGTTTAGGTTTAGTGTTAGGGTTAGAGTTAAGGTTAGGGTGATAGTGAGGTTGAGGGTTAGGGTTAGGGTTAGAGTTAGGGTTAGGGTGATGGTGAGGTTTAGGGTAAGGTTTAGGGTGAGGTTAAGGGTGAGGGTTAGAGTTCAGGTTAGGCTTAGGCTTAGGCTTAGGCTTAGGCCGAGCATGATAGTGAGGGTTAGGTTTAGGGTTAGGGTGAGGGTTAGCGTTAGGTTTAGAGTGAGTGTTAGGATGAGGTTTATGGTTAGGCTTAGGGTTAGGTTTAGGATTAGGGTTAGGTTTGGGTTTAGGGTTAGGGTTAGGTTTTGGGTGAGGGTTAGGGTTAGGGTTAGGGTTAGGGTTATTGTTAGTGTTATGGTTAGTTTTAAGTTTGCATTGAGGGTGATGCTCAGGGTGAGGTTTATGTTTAGTGTTAGTCTTAGGGTTAGGTTTAGTGTTAGGGTTAGGGTTGGGTTTAGGGTTACGCTTAGTGTTAGGTGGAGGGTGAGGGTTAGGGTGAGGGTTAGGGTTAGGGGTAGGGTTAGGATGAGTGTTAGGGTTCGGGTTACGGTGAAGGTGTGGGTTAGTTTTGAGCTGAGGGTTAGGGTGAGGACTAAAGTGAGGGTGAGGGTTAGGGTTAGGGTGAGGGTTAGGTTGGGCTTTAGGTTTAGGTTTAGGGTTAGGGTTAGGGTTAGGGTTAGGATTAGGGTTAGGCTGAGGGTGAGTGTGAGGGTTAGTTTAAGGGTTAGGCTTAGGCTTAGGGTTAAGCTGATGGTGAGGGTGGGGATGAGGATTAGGTTTAGAGTGATGGTTCTGATTATGGTTATGTTGAGGGTTAGGATGAGGGTTAGGGTTAGGATTAGTGTTAGGGTGAGGGCTAGGGTGAGTGTGAGGTTTAGGGTTAGTTTTAGGCTTAGGCTTATTGTTAGGCTGAGGCTGAATGTCAGGGTGAGGGTTAGGGTTAGGGTGATGTTTAGGGTTACAGTTAGGGTGAGGGTTAGGATGAGGGTTAGGTTTAAGCTGAGGGTTAGGATGAGGGTGACAGTAATAGTAAAGATGAGGGTTAGGGTGAGGATGAGGGTTATTGTTAGCGCGAGGGTTAGGGTTAGGGTGAGGGTGAGGGTTAGATTGAGGATTAGTGTTAGCATTAGTGTGAGGTTTAGGTTGAGGATGAGTGTTAGGTTTAGGTGGGGCTAGGGTGAAGTTGAGGGTTAGGGTTAGGATTAGGGTGAGGTTTAGGTTTAGCGTGATGGTTAGCATTAGTGTGAGCGTTAGTGTTAGGTTCAGTGTTAGTGTTAGGGTGAGGGTAAGTGTTAGGGTAAAGTTTAGGTTTAGGGTGAGGTTTAGGATTAGGGTTAGTGTTAGGGTTAGGGTGAGGGTGAGGTTTAGGGTTAGAGTTAGGGTTACGGTGTGGTTTCGGGTTAGGCTTAGGGTTAAGTTTATTGTTAGCGTTAAGGTTAGGGTGAGGTTTAGTGTAGGGGTGAGGGTTAGTGTTAGGTTTAGGATAAGGGTTAGGGTTAAGGTGAGGGTGAGTATGAGGGTTACAGTTAGGGTTAGGGTTAGGATTAGAGTTAGGGTGAGCGTGAGTGTGAGGGTTATGGTTAGGGTGAGTGTTGGGGTTAGGTTTAGAGTGAGGGTTAAGGTGAGGGTTAGGCTTAGGCTTAGGGTTTGGGTATGGGCTAGGCTGATGGTGAGGGTTAGGGTTAGGGTTAGAGTGAGGGGTAGGGTGAGGGTTAGGGTTAGTGTTAGTGTTAATGTTGGGGTTAGGGTAAGGCTTAATGTTAGGCGGAGGTTGAGGCTGAGTGTGAGGGTTAGGGTTAGGGTGAGTGTGAGGTTTGGGGTTAGATTTAGCATTAGGGTGAGGGTTAGTCTGAGGGTTAGGGTTAGGGTTAGTATTAAGGTTAGGGATAAGGTGAGGGTGAGTGTGAGGGTTAGGGTTAATCTTAGGCTTAGGCTAAGGCTTAGGCTGAGTGTAACGGTGAGGGTGGGGGTTAAGGTTAGGGTTTTAGGGTTAGGGTGAGTGTTAGGATAAGGGTTAGGGTTAGCATTAGTGTGAGGGTGAGGGTTAGAGTTAGGGTGAGGGTTATGGTTAGCGTTAGGGTGAGGTTTATGGTTAGGATTTGGGTTAGGGTTACAGTGAGGGTGAGGGTTAGGGTGAGGGTGAGGGTTAGGATTAGGGTTAGGGTGAGGGTTTGGGTTAGCGTTAGAGTTACGGTGAGGGTCAAGGTTTGGGATAGGGTTAGGGTTAGTGTTACAGTTAGGGTTAGGGTTAGAGTAACAGTGAGGGTGAGGGTGAGGGTGAGGGTTAGGATCAGGGTTAAGGTGAGGTTTAGGATTAGGGTTATGGTTAGGGTGAGGGTGAGGTTTAGGGTTAGAGTTAGGTTTAGGGGGAGGGTTTGGCAGATGGTTAGGGTTAGGGTTAGAGTTAGAATTAGGGTGAGGTTTAGGTTTAGGTTTAATATTAGAGTTAGGGTTAGGTTTAGGATTAGGTTTGCAGTAAGGGTGAATGTGAGGGTTAGGGTTAGGGTTTGGCTTAGGCTTAGGGTTAGGCTTAGGGTGTGGGTGGGGATGAGGATTAGGTTTAGAATGATGGTTAGGTTTAGGGTTAGGTTGAGGGCTAGGTTGAGGGTGAGGGTTAGGGTTAGGGTGAGGTTTAGGGTTAGGGTGATGGTTAGGGTTAGTGTGAGTGTGGGTGTTAGGGTGAGGGTTAGGTTTAGGGTGAAGGTTATGGTTAGGATGAGGGTTATTGTTAGGGTTAGGGTTAGGGTTAGGGTTATGGTGAGGGTGAGGGTGAGGGTTAGGTTTAGGCTTAGGTTTAGGTTTTGGGTTAGGGTTATAGTTAGGGTTATGGTGAGTGTGAGGTTTAGGGTTAGAGTTAGGGTTAGTGTTAGTATTAGGGTTAGGGTGAGGGTTAGGGTTAGGGTTAGGCTTATGCTTATGCTTAGGCTTAGGCCGAACATGAGGTTGAGTGCTAGGGTTAGGGTTAGGGTGGGGTTTAGGGTTAGGGTTAGGGTTAGGGTGAGGGTCAGGTTCAGGGTTAGATATAGGGTTAGGGGGAGGGTTAGGGTGAAGGTTTGTTTTTGGGTTAGAGTTTGTGTTAGGGTGAGGGTAAGTTTTAGGTTGAGGATTTGGTTTTGGGTGAGGTTTATGGTTAGGGTGAGGGTTAGGAATAGGGTTAGGGTTATTGTTAGGGTTAGGTTTAGGGTTAAGGGTAGGGTGAGGGTGAGGGTAAGGATGCGGTTTAGGATTAGTGTTAGGGTGAGGTTTAAGGTTTGGGTTAGGTTTAGAGTTAGGGTTAGGCTGAAGGTGAGATTTAGGGTTAGAGTAGGGTTAGGATGAGGGTTAGGTTGAGGGTTAGGTTAGGGTTAGTGATAGCGTTAGGGTTAGGGTGAGAGTTAGGGGGATGGTTAGAGTTAGGGTTAAGGTTAGCGTTAGGATTAGGATTAGGATGAGGGTGAGTGTGTGTATTAGGGTTAGATTTAGCGTTCGGTTTAGGGTTAGGCTGAGGGTGAGGTTGAAGTTGAGGGTTAGGGTTAAGGTTAATGTTAGGTTTAGGGTTAGTGTGAGGGTTAGGGTTAGTGTTAGGCTTAGGCTTAGGGTAATGCTGAGGGTGAGAGTGAGGGTGAGTGTTAGGGTTAATGTGAGGGTTAGTGTTAGGGTTAGGGTGAAGTTTAGTGTTAGGGTTAGGGTTATAGTTAGGGTTAGGGTGAGGGTGATGTTTATGGCTAGAGTTAGGGTTAGGGTGAGGGTTAGGGATAGGGTGAGGGTTAGATTGAGGATTAGTGTTAGGATTAGGGTGAGGTTTAGGGTGAGGATGAGGCTTAGGGTTTAAGGTGAGGGCTTGGGTGAGGGTGAGGGTTAGTGTTAGGGTTAGGGTGAGTTTTAGGGTTAGGGTGATGGTTAGGGTTAGTTTGAGAGTTAGTGTGAGTGTTAGGATTAGTGTTAGGGTGAGGGTTATTGTTAGGGTGAGGGTTACTGTTAGGGTTAGGGGTACTGTTAGGTTTAGGGTTAGGGTTACGGTTCAGGTTAGGTTGAGGATGAGGGTTAGGATGAGGTTTAGGGTTAGGGTTAGATTTAGTGTCAGCGTGAGAGTGAGGTTTAGGGTTAGAGTTCGGGTTAGTGGTAGGTTTAGGGTTCTGGTGAGGTTTAGGGTTAGGGTTAGGCTTAGGTTTAGGCTTAGGCCGAGCATGAGGGTGAGCGTTAGGGTTAGGGTTAGAGTGAGAGTTAAGATGAGGTTTAGGGTTAGGATTAGGGTTAGGGTGAGGGCTAGGTTGAGGGTTACAGTGAGGGTTAGGTTTAGGGATAAGGTTAGGTTTAGGATTAGGTTTAGGGTAGAGTTTGTTTGAAGCTTAGGATTAGAGTTAGGGTTAGGCTTAGGGTTAGGGTGAGGGTTCAGATTAGGGTTTGCATTAGGGTGAGGGTTAAGCTGAGGATTAGGGTTAGGTTTAGTGTCAGGGTTAGGTTTAGTGTTAAGGTTAGGTATAGGGTTAGGGTTAGGGTTAGGTTTATGGTCAGGGTTAGGGTTAGGGTTAGGCTTAGGGTTAGGCTGAGGATGAGGCTGAGGGTGAGGTTTATGGTTACCCTTAGGGTTACGGTTACGGTTAGGGTTAGTGTTACTGTTAGGGTTAGTGTTATTGTTAGGATTAGGTTTCGAGGTACGGTGAGGTGGAGGGTGAGGTTTAGGGTTAGAGTGAGGTTTAGGGTGAGGTTTAGGGTTAGGGTGAGGGTGAGGTTTAGGGTTAGAGTTAGTGTTAGAGGGAGGGTTAGGGTGAGGTTTAGGGATAGCATTAGTGTTAGGGTTAGGGTGATGGTGAGGTTTAGGTTGAGGTTTAGGGATAGGATTAAGTTTAGGATTAGGGTTAGGGTGAGGTTGAGTGTGAGGGTTAGGGTGAGGGTTAAGTTTAGGCTTAGGGTTAGGCTGAGGGTGAGGGTTGGGGTGAGGATTAGGGTTAGGTTGATGGTTAGGGTTAGTGTTAATGCTATTGTTAGGGTTAGGGTTAGAGTTACAGTGAGCATGAGGGTTCGGGTGAGGGTTAGGGTTAGGGTTAGGGTGGGGTTTAGGGTTAGGGTTTGAGTGAGGGTGAGGGTGAGGTTTATGGTTAGATATAGTGTTAGGGTGAGGGTGAGGGTGAGCTTTAGTGATAGGGTTAGTGTTAGGTTTAGGGTGAGGGTGAGGGTTACATTGAAGTTTAGGATTAGGCTTAGGGTTAGAGTTAGTGTGAGGGTTAGTTTTAGGGTTAGGTTTAGTGTTAGTGTGAGTGTAAGTGTTAGGGTGAGGTTTTGGGTTAGGGTGATGTTTATGGTTAGGGTGAGGGTTAGGATTTGTGTTAGCGTTATTGTTAGGGTTAGGTTTAGGGTTTGGGTTAGGGTTAGAATGAGGTTTCGGGTGAGGGTGAAGTTTAGGGTTAGAGTTAGCGTTAGGGTGAGGGTCAGGGGTAGGGTTAGTGTTAGGGTTCGGGTTAGTATTAGGGTGAGAGTTAGGGGGAGGGTTAGGGTAAGGGTTAGGTTTAGGGTTATGATTCAGGTAAGGGTGAAGGTGAGTGCGAAGTTTAGGGTTAGGCTTAGTGATAGGTTTATTGTTAGTGTTAGGGTTAGAGTGAAGTTGAGGGTAAGGGTGAGGGTGAGGATTAGGTTTAGGGTTAGGGTGAGGTTTAGGGTTAGGTTTAGGGTTAGGGTGAGGGTTAGGGTTAGGGTTAGGGTGAGGGTTAGGATGAGGATTAGGGTTACAATTAAGGTTAGGTTGAGAGCTATGGTGAGGGTGAGGATTAGGGTTAGTGTTAGGGTAAGGTTTAAGGTTAGGGTTAGGTTTAGGGTGAGAGTTAGTATGAGGGTTAGAGTTACTGTGAGGGTGAGGGTTAGGGTGAGGATTAGGGTCAGGGTGAGGGTGAGTGTTTGCATTATGGTTAGGGTTAGGGTTAGGTTTAGGGTAAGGATTAGTGTTATTTTCAGTGTTAGGGTTAGAGTTATGGTGAGGGTGAGGGTGAGGTTGAGGCTTAGGTTTAGGGTTAGGGTGAGGTTTAGTTTTAGGGTTAGGATTAGGGTGAGGCTGAGGGTGAGGTTTAGGGTTAGGTTTAGGGTTAGTTTGAGGGTTAGGTTGAGGGTTAGGGTTAGGGTTAGTTTTAGGGTTAAGGTTAGGGTGAGGGTTAGGTTGAGGTTTAGGGTTAGTGTTAGAGTTAGGGCTAGGATTAGGGTTAGGGTTAGTGTGAGTGTGAGGCTTAGGTTGACAGTTAGAGTTAGGGTGATGTTTAGGCTGACGGTTAGGTTTCGGCTGAGGATTAGGGTTAGGGTGAGTATTACGGTTAGGGTGAGGGTGAGGGTTAGGATTAGGGTTATGTTTAATGTGAGGGTAAGGGTTAGGGTGAGGGTTATGGAGAGGTTGAGGTTTAAGGTTAGCATTAGGGTTAGGTTTAGGATTAGGGTTAGGGTTCTGATTAGGGTTAGGGTGAGGGTGAGGGATTTGCTTAGGAAAGGCTTAGGGTTAGGGTTAGGTTGAGGATTAGGGTGAGGGTGAGGTATAAGTTGAGGATTAGGTTTAGGGTGAGGATTAGGGCTAACGTTAGTGTTTGGGTTAGGGTTAGAGTGATGTTTAGGGTGAGGGTGATGGTTAGGGTGGGGGTGAGCCTGAGAGTGAGTGTGAGGGTGTAGGTGAGTGTTAGGGTGGTGGTGATGGTTGGGGTGATGGCGAGGGTTAGGGTAAAGGTGAGGGTGAGGTTTCGGTTAGGGTTAGGGTGAGGGTTAGGGTTAGGGTTAGGGTTACTGTGAGGATAAGTGTTAGGGTGAGGGTTAGGGTTAGCGTTAGGGTTAGGGTTAGGTTTAGGATGAGGGTTAAGGTGAGGTTTAGGGTTAGTATGAGGGTGAGGGTTAGAGTTAGGTTTAGGGTGAGGATTAGGGTTAGGGTTAGGGTTAGAGTGAGGGTTAGTGTGAGGGTTAGTGTGAGCATGAGGGTGAGGTTGAGGGTGAGGTTGAGGGTTAGGGTTTAGGTGAGGGTCAGGTTTACGGTTAGGGTTAATGTTAGGGTGACGGTTAGGGTTAGGATGAGGGTTAGGCTGAGGGTTACGTTTAGGGTTAGGGTGAGGGTAAGGTTTAGAGTGAGGGTAAGGGTTACAGTGAGGGTGAGGGTTAGGTTTTGGATTAGGGTTAGGGTTAGGGTGAGGGTTTAGGGTTAGATTTATGATTAGTGTGAGGGTTTTGGTTTGGTTTAGAGTTATGGTGAGGGTTAGAGTTAGTGTTTGGATTAGGGGTAGGCTTAGGGTTAGGATGTGGGTGAGGTTGAGGGTGAGGTTGAGGGTTAGGGTTAATGTGAGGGTTAGGGTTAGGATTAGCGTTAAGGTTGGGGTGAGGGTTAGGTTTAGGGTTAGGGTTAGGATAAGGTTAGGCTGAGGGTTAGGTTTAGGGTTCAGGTGAGGGTAAGGGTTAGGGTGAGGTTTAGGGTGAGGGTGAGGTTTAGGTTAAGGCTTAGGTTTAGGGTGAGTGTTAGGGTTAGGTTTAGGGTGAGAGTGAGGTTTAGGTTGAGGGTGAGGGTGAGGGTTAGTGATAGGGTTGAGGTTAGGGTCAGGGTCATTGTTAGGGTTAGTGTTAGAGTTAGGGTGAGGGTGAGTGTGAGGGTTAGGTTTAGGTTTAGATTTAGGGTTAGGGTTAGGCTGAGGGTGAGGGTGAGGGTGAGGGTGAGGTTTAGGGTTAGGATGAGGGTTAGAGTTAGGGTTAGGGTTAGGGTTGGGTTGAGGGTTAGGGTTAGGTTTAAGAAGTGGGTTTGGCTGAGGTTTACGGTTATGGTTAGGTTGAGGTTTAGGGTTAGTGTGAGGGTTAGGATGATAATTAGGCCGAGTGTTAGTTTTAGTGTTAGGGTGAGGGTAAGGGTTAGGGTGAGGGTGAGGGTTAGGTTTAGGGTTAGGTTTAGGGTTAGGGTGAGCGTTAGGGATAGGGTTAGGATTAGGGTGAGGGTTAGGGTGAGGGTTAGGGTTAGGGTTAGGGTTAGGGTGAGGTGTAGTTGAGGGTTAGGTTTAGGGTGAGGTTTAGGGTGACGGTGACAGTAAGGGTTAGGGTGAAGTTGAGGGTTTGGGATAGGGTTAGTGTCAGAGTTAGGCTTAGGGTTAGGGTTAGGGTGAAGGGTAGGTTGAGGGGGTAGGGGTAGGGTTAGGGTGAGGTATAAGGTTAATTTGAGGTTTAGGGTTAGGGTTAGGGTTAGTGTGAGGATAAGGATAAGAGTGAGGGTTAGGGTGAGAGTGAGGTTTAGGGTTAGCGTTAGAATTAGGGTGAGGGTTAGTGTGAAGGTTAAGGTGAGGGTTTGGTTTAGTATGAGGATGAGGGTTAGAGTTAGGTTTAGACTGAGGGTTAGGGTTAGGGTGAGGTTTAGGATCGGTTTAGGGTGAGGGTGAGGGTTCGGGTTCGGGTGAGTTTTATGGTGTGGGTGACGGTTAGGGTTAGGGTGAGGGTTAGGGTTATGGTGAGGATTAGGGTTAGGGTTAGGGTTAAGGTTATAGTGAGGGTAAGTGTTAGGATGAGGTTTAGGGTGAGGGTGAGGTTTAGGGATAACGTTAGAGTTAGGGTGAGGGTTAGGGTTAGGGTTAGGGTGAGGGTTAGGGGTAGGGTGAGGTGTAGGGTTAGGGTTAGGGTTAGTGTGAGGATAAGGATAAGTGTGAGGGTTAGGATGAGAGTGAGGTTTAGTGTTAGCATTAGGGTTACGGTGAGTTTTAGGGTGAGGGTTAAGGTGAGGATTAGGGTTAGGGTTAGGGTTATAGTCAGGGTAAGGGTTAGGATGAGGTTTAGTTTGAGGGTGAGTTTTAGGTATAGCGTTAGAGTTAGGTTGAGGTTTAGGGTGAGGGTTAGGATCCAGGTTAGGTTAGGTGAGGGTGAGGGTTATCGTTAGGTTTAGGGTTAGGTTTAGGGTGAGGGTAAGGTTTAAGGTGAGGGTAAGGGTGAGGGTGAGGGTGAGGGTTAATTTGAGGGTTAGGGTGAGCGTTAGGGTGAGGGTTCAGTTGAGGGTTTGGGTTAGGGTTAGGGTGAGGTTGAGGGAGAGGGTGAGACTTACGGTTAGGTTTAGGGTGAGGATGGGGTTTAGGTTTAGTGTTAGGGTTAGGGTTAGGGTGAAGGATAGGGTGAGGGTAAGGGTTAGAGGGAGGTTTAGCGGAAGGGTGAGGGTTAGGGATAGCATTAAGGTTAAGGATAGGTTTACGGTGAGAGTTAGGGTTAGTGTTAGGGTTAGGGTGAGGGTTAGGTTTAGGGTTAGGGTGACGGTGAGGGTAAGGGTTAGGGTGAGTACTAGGGTTAGGTTTAGGGTTAAGGTAAGGTTTAGGTTTAGGGTCAGGGTGAGAGTGAGAGTTAGGTTTAGGATTAGGCTTAGGTGTAGGCTTAGGCTTAGGTTGAGGGTGAGGGTGAGTGTCAGAGTTAGGTTTAGTGTGAGGGTTAGGGTTATGGTTATTTTTAGGGTGAGAGTGAGGGTGAGGGTTAGGGTGAGGTTGAGGGTGAGGTTGAGGGTTAAGGTTTTGGTGAGGGATAGTATTAGGGATAAGGTTAGTGTGAGGGTTAGGGTTATGTTTAGTGTTAGGATGAGGGTTAGGTTTAGGGTTAGGGTGAGGGTAAAGTTTAGTGTGAGGGTGAGGGTTAGGGGTAGGATTAGGGTTTGGGTTAGGGTGAAGGTCAGGGATAGGGTTAGGATTATGGTGAGGGTTTTGTTTAGGGTTAGGTTTAGAGTCAGGGTGAGAGTGAGGGTGAGGGTTAGCGTTTGGATTAAGGTTAGGGTTAGGGTTAAGCTGAGGTTGATGTTGAGGATGAGGGTTAGGGTTAATGTGAGGTTTAGCGTTAAGGTTAGGGTGAGGGTTAGGTTTAGGGTTAGGATGAGGGTAAGGGTTAGGGTGAGGGCTAGGGTGAGGGTGAGGGTTAGGGATAGGGTTAGGTTGAGGTTTAGGGTTCAGGTGATGGTTAGGGTTAGTGTGAGTGTTAGTGTTAGGACTAGGGTTAATTTTAGGGTGAGGGTTAGTGTTAGGGTGACTTATAGCGTTAGGGTGAGTGTTATGGTTAGGGTTAGGGTTAGTGTTAGCTTTAGAGTTATTGTTTGGGTTAGGGTTAAGGTTACGTTGAGGGTGAGGGTGAGGTTAAGTGTTAGGGTGAGGGTTACCATTAGGGTGAGGGTTATGGTTAGCATTAGGGTTAGTGTTAGGTTAAGGGTTTTTGTTAGGGTTAGGGTTAGGGTTAAGGTTACGGTGAGGGTGAGGGTGAGGGTAAGTTTTAGGGTTAGGTGGAGGTTTAGGTTTAAGGTTAGGGTTAGAGTTAGGGTTAGGGTGAGGGTGAGGGTGAGGGTGAGGTTTAGAGTTAGTGTTAGGGGGAGGGTTAGGGTGAGGGTTAGGGTTGGGGTTAGGGTTAGTGTTAGGATTAGGGGTAGGGTGAGGTTGAGTGTGAAGGTTAGGGTTAGGGTTAGTCTGAGGGTGAGGGTGAGGGTTAGGTTTAGGATTTGGGTGAGGTTTAGGATGAGGTTAAGGTTAGGATTAGGGTTAGGATGAGGGCAGGTGTGAGGGTGAGGTTTAGGGTTAGCATTATGGTGAGGTTTAGGATTAGGGTTAGGTTTATGGTTAGGGTGAGGGTTACTGTTAGGGTTACAGTGAGGGTGAGGTTTAGTGTTAGGGTGATGGTTAGTGGTAGGGTTAGGGTGAGGGTGAGGTTTAGGGTTAGAGTTAGGGTTAGTGTTAGGGTTAGAGTTAGGGTGAGTGTTAGGGTGTGAGTTAGGGTGAGGGTTAGAGGTCGGGTTAGGCTTAGGCTTAGGCTTAGGCTGAGCGTGGGGGTGAGGTTTAGGGCTAGGTTTAGGGTGAGTGTTAGGGTTAGATTTAAAGTGAGGGTTAGGATGAGGTTTGTGGTTATGGTTATGGTTAGGGTTAGTTTTAGGGTTACAATTAGGGTTAGTTTTAGGGTTAGGGTTAGGGTGAGGTTTTGGGTTAGGTTTAGGGTTAAGTTTAGGATTAGGGTTAGAGTTAGGGTTATTGTTAGTGTTATGGTTAGTGTTAAGTTTGCGGTGAGGGTGAGGCTCAGGGTGAGGGTTATGGTTAGTGTTAGAGTTTGGGTTAGGGTTAGTATTATTGTTAGGGTTCGGGTTAGAGTTACGGTCATGGTGAGAGTGAGGGTGAGGGTTAGGGTGAGGTTTAGGGTAAGGTTTATGGTTAGGGTAAGGGTTAGGGTGCTGGTGAGGTTTAGGGTTAGAACTAGGGTGAGGGGGAGTATTAGGGTGACGGTTAGGGTTAGGTTTAGTGTTAGCATTAGGGTGAAGGTGAGGGTTTGGTTGAGGTTTAAGGATAGGGTTAGTGTTAGGATTAGGGTTAGGGTGACTGTGAGGGTTAGGGTTAGGCTTAGGCTTAGGGTTAGGCTGAGGGTGAGGCTGGGGGTGAAGATTAGGTTTAGAGTGATGGTTAGGGTTAGGGTTAGTGTTATTGTTAGGGTTAGGGTTAGAGTTAAAGTGAGGGTGAGGGTGCGGGTAGGGTTAGGGTTAGGGTTAAGCTGAGGTTTAGGTTTAGGTTTAGAGATAGGGTTAGGGTGAGGGTGAGGTTTAGGGTTAAAGTTAGGGTTAATGTTAGGGTTAGGCTTAGGGTTAGAATGAGACTGAGCGTGGGCGTGAGGATTCGGGTTAGGGTTAGGGTTAGGGTTAGAGTTAGGGTTAGGGTTAGGGTTAGGGTAAGGGTTAAGGTTAGTGTTATGGTTAGTGTTAGGTTTAAGTTTGCAGTGAGGGTGAGGCTGAGTGCGAGGTTTATGGTTAGGGTTAGGGTTATGGTTAGTGTTATTGTTAGGGTTAGGGTTAGAGTTACGGTGAGGGTGAGGGTGAGGGAGAGGGTTAGGGTTAGGTGACATTTAGGGTGAGGTTTAGGGTTAGGGCTAGGTTGAGGGTGAGGATTAGGTTTAGAGTTAGGGTTAGTGGGAGGGTTTGTGGGAGGCTTAGGGTTAGGTTGATTTTTAGGGATAGGGTTAGGATTAGGATTAGGGTTAGTGCGAGGTTGAGTGTGAGGGTTAGGGTTAGGGTTAGGCTTAGGCTTAGGGTTAGGCTGAGGGTGAGGGTGGGAGTGAGCGTTTGTGTTACACTGACGGTGAGGATTAGATTTAGGGTAAGGGTTAGGATGAGGGTTAGGGTTACAGTGAGGGTGAAGGTTAGGGTTAGGGTGAGGGTTACCTTTAGGATTAGGGTTAGGGTGAGGGTGAGGGTTAGGATTAGGGTTAGAGTTAGGTTTATTGTTAGTTTTATGGTTAAGGTTACTTTTGGAGTGAGTGTGAGGCTGAGGGTGAGGGTTAGGGTTAGGATTAGGTTTAGGGTTAGGATTAGTGTTAGGGTGAGGGTGAGATTGAGGGTGAAGTTTAGGGTAAGGGTGACGTTTAGTGTTACGGTTAGCTTGAAGGTTACGATGAGGGTTAGGGATAGATTGATTGTTAGGGTGAGGGTGAAGGTAAGGGTAAAGTTGAGGGTTAGGCTATGGGTGAGGGTTAAGAAAAGGGTCAGGGTTAGGGTTAGGGTGAGGGTTAGGGTAAGTGTGAGGGTTAGGGGTTAGGGTGAGGGTGAGGGTTAGATTGAGGATTAGGGTTAGGGTTAGTGTGAGGTTTAGGGTGAGGATAAGGGTTTAGGGTTAGGTGAGGATAAGAGTTAGAATTAGGGTTAGGGTTAGGGTGAGGGCTAGGGTGAGGCTGGGGGTTAGGGTTAGTGTTAGGGTTAGGGTGAGGTTTAGGGTTAGGATGAGTGTTAGGGTTACTGTGAGGGTTAGTGTTAAGGTTATGGTTAGTGTTAGGGTGGGGGTATGTGTTAGCGTGATGGTTAGGGTTAGGGTGAGGGTTACAGTTAGGTTGAGGGTTAGGGTTCGTGTTAGGGTTATTTTTAATTTTAGGTTAAGGGTTAGGTTGAGGGTGAGGGTGAGGGTGAGGGTTAGGGTTAGTGTGAGGTTTAGGGTTAGGATTAGGGTTAGAGTTAGGGTTAGGGTTAGGGTGAGCGTTAGCGTTAGAGTTAGGGTTAAGGTTAGGGTGAGGGTTAGTGTGAGGGTTAGGGTTAGAGTTAGGGTTAGGGTTAGGATTATGATTAGGGTGAGGGTGAGTGTGTGGGCTAGGCTTAGGTTTAGAATAAGGCTTAGCATTAGGCTGAGGGTGAGGTTGAAGGTGAGGGTTAGGTTTAGGCTGAGTGTTAGGATTAGGGTTAGGGTGAGGGTAAGGGTGAGGGATATGGGTTAGGATTAGGGTTAGGCTGAGGGCTAGGGTGAGGGTGAGGTTTAGGTTTATGCTTAGGGTGAGGTTTAAGGTTAGGTTTAGGTTGAGGGTGAGGTTTAATTTTAGAGTTAGTGTTAGGGTGAGGGTTAGGGTTA
>NW_027204341.1:0-32012 GCF_024711535.1 Dipodomys merriami
TTTTCTTTCTTTCTTAATTATCTTTTTGTTTTTTGTCTAGCTCTACTGAACTTCTGATCTTTTCTTCTCCCTTTCCCATCCTTAAAGTTTTTCACATCTCCTCTATGTCCCTCCCCTTCTCTGAACATATTCACATTCCTCTCTAAATAGACGGTCTTTTAACCTCTATAATAACATTAATTTTTACGTTTCTATTTTTTTCTGGTCTCTCTTCATTCCCCTTTCCATCTCTTCTTTTTCTTTCTCTCTCTACTTGCATCCTACCCAACCCATTTCCTGCATTGTGATTAGGACATAGTTAACTCTCCCTGTGCCTCCCCACACCAATCTATTCCTATTTTTTACCCACATCTCTCCCTAATCCTAATAATTTCTGGTTTTCCAAATTCTTTTCTGCGGTTCGAAGTCCTTTAACATATAGTTGTTTGATGTTGAATAGATGTATCTGTTGAACTAGATTGTATCTGTAGATTATTGACTGTACAAACGCAAACGTTGGTTGATGGTTGCCTTAAGATAGTGTTCTAGCACAAAACTGTTGCAATCTTCATCTCAAATGGGCCGAGTAAGCCGGAAAAACACAAGAAAAATGGCAAATTCGGGTATCTCAATTCCCAATCTTGATAATCAGGGATTAGAACAGATAAAGAATAATCCAGAGGAGAGTTCCCAAATAGCTCTACAAACACTAATAGCAAACATGATAAATGAGAAGTTTGACAATGTAAAAAGGACTCTGTATGAGATTGATAGGGAGAGAGAGGAGGCATCCCAGAAGTTTATACAGGAATATCATAAGCGTGATGAAGCTACTCAAAAACTAATAGTGGATTTGTGTGAACAACTTGAGAATACTCAAAGAGAAAGGGAGGAATGGCGTGAGCAGACAGAGAACACTCAAAGAGAACTGCAGGAATCCCAGGAACGGGAAGAAAGAGAATTGCAGGAATCCCACAGACGGGATGAAGCTAATCAAAGATTAATTCAGGAATTGACAGACCAGGTAGAGAATACACAAAGATCACTAAAGGCATACATGTAATCCATTAACAAAGAGCTGAAGGAAGTCAGGGAGACCACAAAGGGAATACTGAATGGAACCCAACAGAAGGAATGGGAGTCCAAAGAAACCATAACCAATCAACTAAGTGATTTGAGAACAAACACTGAACACCAAATTAAGGAAGTAAAGAAATTCATACAAGACCTAAAACAGAGCTTCAACAAAGAACTTGAAGCCATCAAATCTGACCAATTAGAAGGAAAAGAGATAAAAAACAAAGTAGAGAGTCTTGACAGCAGGTTAGACCATGCAGAAGATCGAATCTCAGGGATTGAAGACAGCCTAGATATTATAGAGTAAAAACATACAACCATCCAAGACAAGTCCAAGAAATATGATAGGTCTATCCAACACCTGGAAGACACCATCAGGAGGCCCAATCTAAGGATAATGGGTGTAGAGGAGCACCTAGAAACAGAAGTAAATGGTCTAGGAAATTTGTTTAACAGGATCCTAGCAGAGAACTTCCCAAACATACAAAAAGATAGGCCTATTCAGATACAAGAAGCTTTTAGAACCCCAAATAGACCAGACCAGAATAGGACATCCCACCGTCACATTATAATCCACACAGGATCAACCCAGACCAAGGAAAAGATCCTTAAAGCTGTCAAGGAGAAAAGGGTAGCCTGGAATGACGTATGCCATGCCCTAAAAACAAACAAATATCAACCAAGATTACTGTACCCAGCTAAACTCTCCTTCATAACTGAAGGCCAAATAAAAACCTTCCATAGCAAAGAAAAATTGGAACGATACATCTCCACCAAACCAGCCATACAAAAGATTCTTAAAGATATCCTATACATAGAAAACCAACAAGACCGCAACAAAGGCCAAGAAACTGCACCCAAACTGAGAATCCAAAAACCTTAGGAAGAACCCAGTTTTCGCAGCCCCCAAGAAGATGGATAACTTGGCAAGAACTCCCAAATACCTCTCAGTCCTATCTCTTAACGTTATCGGACTGAACTCTCCAATTAAGCGACATAGACTGTCTACTTGGATTAAAAAACAAGACCCTTCTATCTGCTGCCTGCAGGAGTCACATCTTGCCCGTAAAAACAAACACATTTTCAAGGTTAAAGGCTGGAACAAAATCTACCAAGCAAACGGCCCTCATAAACAGGTGGGAGTTGCAATCCTAATATCAGATAAAACAGACTTCAAAATAAAATTCGTTGGAAGAGATAAAGAAGGTCGCTACATACTAATTAAAGGATCTCTCCTTCAGGAGGATATTACAATTCTAAATATCTATTCGCCAAACAATGGAGCACCCAAATTTATCAAAGAAACACTACTTTCCCTCAAATCCCATATAGATCCAAAGACATTAATTGTTGGGGATTTTAACACACCACTCTTCCCACTAGATAGATCAACTCAGCAAAAACTCAATAGAGAAACCGCAGATCTAAACAGCAGCATAGATCAACTAGACTTAACAGACATTTACCGAACATTTCACCCAGCAGCATCAGAATACACGTTCTTCTCAGCAGCACATGGAACGTTTTATAAAATAGACCACATTTTAGGCCACAAAGCAAACTTGTCTAAATTCAGAAACATTGAAGTTATACCTTGCATTCTCTCTGAGGACAAGGGAATAAAATTAGAACTTAACACCAAAAGCCACCAAAGAAAGTCCGGTATCACATGGAGGCTGAACAACACACTGCTGAATCATGAGTGGGTCATGGAAGAGATTAGAAAGGAAATTCAAATGTTCATGCTATTCAACAAAAATGAACACACAAATTACCAGCTCCTCTGGGACACAGCAAAGGCAGTACTCAGAGGCAAGTTTATAGCTCTGAGCTCCTACATCAAGAAATTGGAGAGATCGGAAACCAACAATATAATGACACTTCTAAACCTTTTTGGAAAAGAGCAGCAAGATGAACCCCAATCCAGGAGATGGAAAGAAATAATCAAAAATAAATCAGAATTAAATGAATTAGAACCCAAAAAAACTATAGAAAGAATCAACAAAACAAAGAGTTGGTTCTTCGAAAAACTTAACAAAATTGACAGACCCTTAGCAAACCTTATCAGAAAAAGAAGAGAACACACCCAATTAATAAACTCAGAGATGAGAATGGAAAAATCAACACGGAAACGACCAAGATTCAGAACATTACAAGGGAATACTTCTCAAAACTTTATGCTAATAAGTTTGAGAACTTGACAGAAATCTACTTTTCCTAGCAAATATTGACATGCCAAAACTAAACCAAGATGAGTTAAACCAGCTTAACAGGCCCATATCAAGCATTGAAATAGAAACAGCAATAAGCGACCTCCCAGCTAAGAAAAGTCCAGGACCAGATGGCTTTACAGCGGAATTTTACAAGGCCTTCAAAGCAGAGCTCATACCAATACTCCTCCAACTCTTCAATGAAATGAAAGAGAAAGCTCACTACCGAACACATTCTATGAAGCCATCATAACCCTCATCCCAAAACCAGGCAGGGACTCATCAAAGAAAGAGAACTATAGACCCATTTCTTTGATGAATATTGATGCAAAACTTCTCAACAAAATTTTGGCCAATTGACTTGAACAATTCATCCAAAAAATCATACAACACGATCAAACAGGATTCATTTCAGGGATGCAAAGCTGGTTCAATATACGCATATCAATTAATATTATTCATCACATCAACAGGAGCAAGAATAAGAACCACATGGTTATCTCAATAGATGCAGAAAAAGCATTTGACAAGATCCAATACCCCTTTATGATGAAGGTTCTGGAAAAATTAGGAATCCATGAAATATTCCTCAATACAATAAAGGCTATATATGACAAACCTACAGCCTGCATTATACTCAATGTGTAAAAACTAAAGCCATTTCCTCTTAATTCAGGAACAAGTCAAGGATGCCCACTCTCTCCACTTCTCTTCAATCTAGTATTAGAATGCCTAGCTACAGCAATAAGAAAAGATGCAGACATAAAGGGGATCCAAATAGGGAAAGAAGAAATAAAACTCTCCCTCTTTGCAGACGACATGATCTCGTATTTAAAGAATCCCATAGACTCCACTCCCAAATTAGTCAAACTGATTCAAAACTTTGGCAAAGTAGCAGGTTATAAAATTAACCCCCAAAATCAATGGCTTTTCTCTATGCCAACAATGAGAAAAGTGTGGCTGAAATTAGGAAAGCAACTCCATTTGTAATAGCCCCACAAAAAATAAAATACCTAGGAATTAACTTAACCAAAGAAGTGAAGGACCTCTATGATGAAAACTTTAAAATCTTGAAAAAGGAAATCAACACAGAACTTAAAAAATGGCAAAACCTCCCATGCTCCTGGATTGGCAAGATTAACATCGTGAAAATGGCAGAACTTCCCAAGGCTATCTACAAATTCAACGCGATACCTATCAAAATTCCACCCTCATTCTTCAACGAAATAGAAGAGGCAATCCAAAAATTCATATGGAACAATAAAAGACCCCGAATAGCAAAAACGCTCCTCAACGGAAAGAACACTGCTGGAGGAATATCAATACCAAATTTCAAACTCTACTATAAAGCCATAGTAATCAAAACAGCTTGGTATAGGCATAAAAACAGACCTCAGGGCCAATGGAATAGAATTGAAAACCCAGAAATGAACCTACAGACCTATAGCCATCTAATCTTTGATAAGGAAGCTAAAACAATAGAATGGAAGAAAGACAGCCTCTTCAGTAAATGGTGCTGGCAAAATTGGTTAACTACATGTAGAAAACTAAAGCTAGATCCTTATATATCACCCTGCACCAGAATCAACTCCAGATGGATCAAAGACCTTGAACTCAAAGCAGACACTCTGAAAACATTACAGGATGGAATAGGAGAAACCCTAGGTCTCCTTGGCTCAGGCCGAAATTTTCTGAATAGAGACCCAGAAGCACAACAAATCAAAGAAAGGTTGGACAAATGGGATTGCATAAGATTGCAGAGCTTCTGCAGGGCAAATGACATAGCTGGCAAGATCAATAGAAAGCCCACCGATTGGGAGAAGATCTTTACTAGCCATAAAACGGACAAGGGTCTCATATCTAAAATATACTTGGACCTCAAAAAATTAAACCACCCAACAACAAATCCTCAAAGAAACAACTGCCCAATAAATAAGTGGGCGAAAGACTTAAAGAGAAGCTTCTCTGAAGAAGAAAGAAGGATGGCCAATAGACACATGAAGAAATGTTCAACATCCCTTGCCATAAAAGAAATGCAAATCAAAACAATGTTGAGATATCACCTCACTCCAGTTAGAACAGCAAAAATCAAGAACTCTAACAACAACAGATGCTGGAGGGGATGTGGACAGAAAGGAACCTTACTTCATTGTTGGTGGGAATGTAAACTTGTTCAACCACTTTGGAAAGCAGTATGGAGGTTCCTCAAAAGACTTCACATAGATCTCCCCTATGATCCAGCAATCCCTCTTTTGGGCATTTACCCAAATGTTTACAAACAAGACCACACTAAAGCTACCAGCACAACTATGTTTATTGCAGCATTATTTACCATAGCTAAGATATGGAACCAACCCAGATGCCCCTCAGTAGATGAATGGATCAAGAAAATGTGGTATATATACACAATGGAATTCTATGCCTCCATCAGAAAGAATGACATTTCCGCATTTGTTAGGAAATGGAAAGGTTTGGAAAAAATTATATTAAGTGAAGTAAGCCAGGCCCAAAGAAGCATAGGTCCCATGGTTTCCCTTATTTGCAATATCTAGTATAGGTATGAGTCAAGCAGAAAAGGTCAGATAATGTGATGTTAGGAAAACGAACCCTTAAATATGTATTTTAATGTTTTCGTTTCTTTCATGCATGTGTTTCTAACACATTTATAAGATTATTTCTTTGTTGCTTTGTATGTCCCTCCCCCACAGTGTAACCCCCGCTTTCACTATATTTGATGTCAGTATAACATGTGGAGGAGATGGGGACAAACAAGTCGTTTAAGGATTCAGGTGGACCTGTTGCAACAATGAGAAGTACAAAATGTCAGGTCAAAACCAGCTTTACAATGTCTGTGTGGGGGGGGAGGGGGGTATAATTGGGTGGGGGGAGGGGGTAGGCTGGGATGGGAGGTGAAGGGTAAACAAAGGAGGAGGCTGCAATGCTTGGTAAGAAATGTATGCATTATCCTGCCCATGTAATTGTAGCCCCTCTGTACAGTATGTTCTCAAATAAAATAAAATTAAATTAAAAAAAAAGAACCGGTACAATTTTTATTTTGATGAATATGTTGTCATAAGAAATATGTAACTGTTATAATGATGTTCTAAATATTTTTGCTTATTGATTTTTATGGACAGATTAATTTATGTGAGGTTTTATAATCATAACAATCATATTTTTTAATTGAAAGCATATTATATATTCTTTTTCATATATATATTTACCTGAGATATTATTGACATTTTAACATAAGAATTGAGGCCATGGATCATAATTATTTTAATTTTTTGAATAACAGTGTTTAAACATATTTTAATGATTATAGTGATATGTTGAACATATTGTATTTAGACATTCACAATGTTTTTAAATTGCTATCCTTATTACTATTTTCCACACTCATACGTAGTACATTTTTCAAATAATATTTTGTTACTCTTTTAAGTATCTCACAAACTACCATCAATTTTTAAATTTTTGATGATTTTCTTATCTTACCTCTATATTTCTTCTATTGCTTTCCCCCAAAAAAAGTTTCTGTAATTCTTTATTTACAGCAGATATCACTTTCATGAGTTCTTTTCTATTTATGTCTGGTTTGGCTGATTTTTGAAAGTTATGTTATGACTTAAATATGACTCTTAATAAGCTATAATTGCTCATACATAGAATAACACATATATCAATCAAAGAAATCAATACTAGTGTAAACTCATAACAAATAATTGCCATAGAAACTTCTCAGTGTATTTGTAAGTATAATTAAATAAAACTGAAATAGTTCTTTCAAGCTCTGTGTTATTGAGTAGATATGAGTTATTATTGACCCATAATGACACAATCACTAAACAAATGTCCATTTCATATATATGGTGTTCCCTATGTTATTTTTTGTTTTGTTTCTTAATTTTATTATTGTAAAGGTCATATACAGAGAGCTTAAAGTTACAAAAATCAGATAACAATTACATTTCCGTTCAAACAGTATTATCCTCTCCCTTGTTTTCTCCCAGGTTTTCCCTCCCCACTATCTGATCTGACCCTCCAAGTTGTATAGTTCAATTCCAAAATAGTGTCTAGTGAGTATCGTTGCTAAATTAGTTCACTTCTTGTCCCACTATTTCTGTGTTTCTTCTTATCCTCCCCAAATCAGATTAATTTAGCTATTTTTAGTTTCTTTCATCAGTGTTATTCTTATAATACAGCTAAATGAAAACTTATGTATTCAAAGGGTATCTATTAGAACTTAAACTGAACAGTTCTATAAAATATAAATCCATTTTCTTTTTTTGAGGGGGGTCCAGTTGTGGAGCCTGAATTTTGAGCCTGGATGCTATCCCTCAGCTCTTCAGCTCAAGGTTAGCGCTCTACCACTTGAGCCATAGCGCAACTTCCGGCTTTTTTTCTTTTTGCTTATGTGGTGCTGAGGAATCAAACCCAGGGTCTCATGCATGAAAGGCAAACGCTCTACCACTGCGCCACCTTCCCAGCCCCTACAAATCCATTTTCTACATATATAAATAATATTAACATAGGTACCATAGTCCATTTTGTGCTGCTGTAACAGAATTCCTGAGACTGGGCCCATTATACTGAACAAAATTATACTGGTCCATATCTCTGGAAAATTTGTGATCGGTATAAAATGATTCTTTACATGTTCTTTCATCCTATGGCAGACAAGTAAAGAGAAGTGAACAAAGGACAAGAAGTCAAACTCACAAACTCAAGCAGATTTTAATTGCCATTAATCCATTCATATAGGGGAACCCTTCTCATCTAAACACCTCACATTGAGTCTAATACTCAAACATAATTTTACTAGTGATTATTTCAGTATTAAAGTAGATATAGTCAGCCCAGGTATATATGCTGTTTCATATAAGATGTTTGCAAATGAACTGTAGAGATACAATGCTTTGTAAACAGGAAAGTGTGTGTGTGTGTCATTTCCTTGATCCAAGAAATGTTATCTCAAAATAATTTTTCCAAGTATCCATTTCTTTAAGAATGGTCAATATCATTCCTTCTGATGGATGAGTAGAATTATATTGTGTATATATACCATATTTTTTTTTTACCTATTAGGCCACTGAAGGGCATCTGGGCTGATTGGATGTTTTGGCTATGGTAAATAATGCTGTTTTGAACATGGTTGTGCTGGTGACTTTAGTGTGGCCTTAAAGAGGGGGATGTGGGGAGAAAGCAGCCAAGAATTCATTGTATATACCATAGAATTGAGAAAAAATAGGGAAATGGTGGGTCAAAGGGTGTTGAAGAGGTTGAAGGGATGACATGGATCAACATGCATCATACACATCAATTGCTTTATGGCAAAAAAATCAATACATAAAAAGAAAAATGAATGAAGGGGTAGATTAAGATGGGTGGTTAAGAACATTGAAAGGGGCAACATTGAACAAGATTCACTGTATTCATAAACTGCTTTGTGAATAGCAAATCCTTTGTAATGTTACTTAAAGATAATAAAAAAAGCAATTAAAAAGAACTGTAGGTCAAAAGCCAAAAAAAGAAAAGAAAGAAAAAGAAAAATTGCCTCATTTTAAGCGTAGACATACTTTTTTTTTCTTTTATCAAGCACAAAGTTTAGACTTTACATGTTATTTTCATCTATCAGAGGTGAGATGATCCGGCAATTTAGCCCTTTAAGGGCCCTCAAATCATTTGGAATATGACTGTAAAAACACATATGTTTCTTGTGTGCTTCTTGTCCACTACTCTTGGCCATCTGGCTGTATTGGTCATTTTTAATTGCCATTGAATAACTTATTTAAAAAAAGCCAGATGGCTTTGGTAGAATTAAAGGTGCCATCTCATGTTAAATATATTATATTTTGTTCATAAACATTTTGTTAACTAGTATTTTTCTGGTATTTGGATTACAAACTATATAGTGCATTGCTCCTATGCTTAAGCTGATGATATACTGAAGAAAATAACCAAACAATGCTAATATATTTATATGTATATGTATATAAAATACACTTACACATAAAGAATGGAATTCCTCTGTTTGCAATCATTTCAATGCTATGGGAAATTTGTACTCAATGACAGAAAAATTATCAGTGCTTTCTCTTCTTTTAAATGATATGCTATCTTCAGTTTCAATAATGTGGAAAAACACTTGCTGTAATATTCGTAAAAATGAGTACTGTTCTAAAGATGTGAACTCGATAGTATAGCAAGTAAATTTGTTATAAAGATTAAAGAATTCTATAAAATTGGTATTGACCCACAAGTTAACCTGCTGACATTTAACTTAAAAATTAGCTTTATAAGCTGAAGAACAGAGGACAAGCCCTGAGTTCAAGCTCCAGAACCAACACACTCTATCACATACACAAAAGATAATCAAATCAAGCCAAAAATTGTCTTGTATATAACTTTATCTGATGTGGGGTGTGGAAGGGTTAAGCACAGAAATGGTGGGACAAAGGGTCAACCAATTTAGCAGAAATTGCTAGATACTACGTTGGAACTATACAATTTTGGGGGAGGGAAGTAGGGAGAGGAAAAACTGGGAAAGAATGAGGGAGGTAATGACACGTTTCAAAAGGAAATACACTCATTACTTGACTCATATAACTGACACCTCTCTGCATATCACTTTTACAAAAATATTTAAAATAAATAAATAAAACAAAAAGAAAAAATTAGCTTTATAGTAATTTTTATCAGAGCTTTAATTAATAATGATAATTTTCTAGATCTGAAAACTATGAATACATTTCAGAAAAAAAAATCAAGTAGCTTTCATACTTTCATGTAATGCGTTATATTTGCTAACTTGATAAAAAAAAACGGCATACTATATCACCACTTTTTAGTAGAAAATCATATTGGCATTTAAATAAATACCAGTATTATCAATTGGCTAGTTCAATGATGACATTGACATATATTTAAGAAATTTCAGTTTATATATTTAGTAACAATAAACAAAAAAATCTGAACATATGTTCTCACAAGTTTAATTTTTGTCCTAATTTTAAAAATGTATAGTTAGGGTCAAACTTTAGTAGCAATGTATTTATAGCAACTTCAAAATTTGCAAGATAACATCTTTCTTAATCTAGTCAGAATACTGACAAATCTCCCTTATCTCTTTGTATTATGACATTTTTGTTGACACTGTTGTATTGAAGAACTTATTATTAGCTAAAGCCTTTCCCAAAATAATCCTACTGAAAGATGGAACATCCTGATAAACTATATAATAACATTCCTAAGAAGCTATTAAAAATTGATACATCAGGCTGGGAAGGGAGGTGAAGGGTAAACAAAGGAGGAGGCTGCAATGCTTGGTAAGAAATGTATGCATTATCCTGCCCATGTAATTGTAGCCCCTCTGTACAGTATGTTCTCAAATAAAATAAAATAATATTTTTAAAAAATTGATACATCAGTCCAACAAAATCATTTTAATTATGTACTTTTGTGTACAATAAAACTTTTGAGTAAAAAATGCTGTTACATTTTGTGTAAAACAAAAGTAAAATATGAAAAATAATTTTCAGCTGTGGACATTGGCAAAATATGCATTGTAATATGTTTGGCTAAACTATTATTTCTGACTAATATTTTGTTGTTTGTGCCCATAATTGAAATCAAGAATAACCTGCAGAATTTGCTAGTAACTAAATGTTAATAATTCATAATATTACTTATTTTTGGTGATGTATTTCAGAGAAAATTTAAAGAACAACTTAGCCATATTATGACGCTGTTAATAATCTGAAACAGACTTGAAGGGAGTCTGAGAGCTTGTCAATGGTCAATTTTGTTTCTTTTTTGTTATTTTTTATTAGTTATCTTTAAGGAGTTGTACCAAGTTTGTTGCAATTTAACAAATAAATTTAAGAATACAATGCATCTTGATCTACGTCACCCTTTTCAACATTCTGATCCATCCCTTTTCTTCCTGTCCCTTCCTATACTCTTCTTAATTTTGTAGGATACACAATGGATTCTTGACTGCATTCTTCCCATCTTTCCTTTTCACTTATCCACTGCTTTGCCCTGACACTTCCCATATGAATACCTGCCTCTGGGTGGTGAACTATAATTTTACCTTTCTGAGGAATTACACTATAGTTTTCCACACAGAAATACAGTTTTATTTATTTAAATTCTTTCCTGGTTGCATACAAACACATAAACTCATTACCCTGGACATAATTACAAGTGAATAGATTATTTGGTACCTGGCTTTAAAAATTTAGAAACATTATTAGATTTCATCGTTACTTAGTGACCAAAGGAAAACATTAAAAAAATGAATGAATTCATTAGTAACTTCCTTATAGTTTTCCTACTCCTTCACTCATCTCACTTTTCTAAGCTTCTTACCTACCAATAATGGTGCACACCCATAATATTCAGGCAGCAGGAGGCTGAAGCAGCAGGATCAGCAATGCTTCCACAGACTCTAGGGCTGTGAACTGGGTTTCTTCTTTCTACACTTTTTCCTTCTGTGTATATTCGAATGCCCAGTAAGATGTGAGCTCTGGGTGACACATAGGGGTTCTCCCAGTATGAGTTCTCTGATGTTCAATGAGATGAGAGATCTTGTGGAATGCTTTTAGACAGTTCTGATATGGGTAGGCTTTGGCTTCAGTGTGAGTACTCAGGTGCTGCAAGAGGGCTGAGCAGACATTGAAAGTCTTCTCACACTCCCACACTCAAATGTTCTGTCCACCATGAAATCTGGTGTTATTTAAGGGAGGAGATCTGTACAAACACCTTCCTACAGTTCTGATATACATTGGCGCTTTCTCCAGTGTGGATCTAACTTTGATATGATTTCAAAAGATGAGTTAATATTTTGCTTGCACAATGTCCACAAGTTCACGAAGTCCATTCTGGTAGGACCAGGTTATGAATCTTTAGTGTGGGTCATTTTATGGACTGAAAACTACCTTGGGTTCCGGAACATTTGAATCTCTTCGTTGCATCGTCAAAGTTGGCTCACATAGTGAACCCTTCTAAAAAAGAATCTGCTGCTCTCAATGGTGAAATGCTTTTCTTAAAACCACTGTTTCCCTTGCTTCCTTCAGAGCCCTTTTGGTGAATGTTCACAGGGGACCTGCTTGCCACAGAACCGCTGCTCTCCTTGACTCTGCCCACTTCACAGTCCTTCTGGTAGAAGTTTTACATGTGAACCACGAATTATGTTTTTACCTCTCAAGCTACGTTTGCTCACGAACGTTCTAGAAGGAATGTCTAGGCTCCAGCCTCCATCTTCAGCACAGAAGGCATGAACCTGAGCATTCCCGGGACTAAGCCACTTCTTGGTTCAGGGTAAGAACTTCCACCACGTTATTTTTCTTCAATGGATTCATGGCAGGAAGAAAATCCAGTTGAAGTACTCCTATAGCCCCAGTTCATTCTAGAAAGGAGTCTTGAAGAATTTCTCTCTCCACTGGTCAGCAGTCTTTTGCTTTCTGTAATGGAGATATCAGATCAGCTTTGGAAAGATAGAGTTCCACTGAGACCAGCTTTCTGTAGTTTCCCAGTGTCACTTTCCTGTACAAGGAATTCTCTGGAGGCTCAGCAGGCCCTGCTCCTACAGGGTGAAAGTCAGTGCTGTTTCTTCAAAGTTCACTGGTTCATGTGACCAGGATACATTAGTCTGTAAGACCATATTTATGTTCTCTTCTACATCACTTTCATGAGTGAGCAGAGTTCAGGCTCAGGCTGTTGGCACCAGTGGACCCATGATTGGGAATTACACTCTTGGAGTTCTCCCCTGAATCAACTCTATTTCAGTTAATATTTTTGTATGTAATTCTATACCACCCAACAAATTTACTTACAAATTTATACATAAAATCTAGCTTTCAAATGTATGTGAAAGCATGCAACATTTGTCACTATGACCTAGCTTCACATAATGTAATATTTTTCCCCAAGGTCTTTCCATTTCTTGACACAATGGTACTTAATAGCAGTATATAAATAGTTATAAATTCAAAATCCCATGTTATTCATTTTTGCCATTTAAATGTCTTCCATTACCTTATTTTCCTTTGAATTCTACACACAACTACAAGCATTTGTTTTACTGTTAACTTGATCCTGTATTTATTTTTCCTTTCTTTTTTCCTTCTTTCCTTCTTTTCCTTGTTTCCTTCTTTCTTTCTTTCTTGTCTTTCTTTCTCTTCTTTTCTTTCTTTCTTTCTTTCTTTCTTCCTTCCTTCCTTCCTTCCTTTCTTTCTTTCTTTCTTTCTTTCTTTTCTTTCTTTTCTTTCTTTCTTTCTTTCTTTCTTTCTTTCTTTCTTTCTTTCTTTCTTTCTTTCTTTCTTTCTTTCTTTCTTTCTTTCTTTCTTTCTTTCTTTCTTTCTTTCTTTCTTTCTTTCTTTCTTTCTTTCTTTCTTTCTTCTTTTATTGTGAAAATACTGTACAGAGGGGTTACACTTACATGTGCAAGGGAATGAATACATTTCTTATCAAGCATTGTTGCCTCCTCCTTTGTTGCCCCTTCCCAACCCTTCCCATCCCCACCATTCCTTTCTTTTTATAAATTGATTTTCCACTTATTTTGGTGGTTCACTTCAAATAGCAGCCTCTGTGTAGTTGCAATTGACTTTCAATCAATTACATTATTTTTCATTTGATTCAAATTTTTCAGAAATAAAAACACATCTCTACTCACAGGATATGTGCTAAATTTCATTCAATCACATATGTCCTTGTCATAGGTAAACTTGAACCAAAAAGTTGGCAATAATGCACAATAAATACTGGATGTATATTGTGATTAAATCAAACCAGTACTTGTATTTTACAGAAGAGCTCAATTCTAAAGCACTCAATTGGTTGGAAACTTAACTAAAAATAATGACAGTACTTAAGAATATTAGCCTAGCCATCATTTTCTATTCTGCTTTGAAAGAGAAATGTGTTTGTATTACTATTCATTCACCATGCGTCTAAATCTGAAATTTTATATGAAATGTTATATTTCAAAATGTATTAAAATTTTATTTTTAAAGTAGAGAAACTATATATTATCAGGTCTAAAAGCATAAAGTGGATTAATATTAAAAAATAAATGGCCAATGAAGAAAGAATTTGTGACTTAAACTCGGTTTAGATTCATTTGCCTCTTGTGGGTAATAGTGTCGTACACATTGAAAATTCAGATTTTTAGAAAAGGCCTGTTTTGCCTTCAGACTTGCCTTATTGAACCACCATTTACATCTCTGATGATAGTTGTTTAGAACATGTATGAAGTCAGATCAAATGGTGGAACCAATAATTAATTAATCAATGTTGATTTAAAAATATTAGTTGGCTTTGATTTTCCTTATATTTTGTCTTTTGGTCTGCACTATCTTTGTTAATATATCTTTTCTCCTGGCCAGTTTGAAAGGGTAATTTTTTCATCATACTAGTACAGATTAATACAGAATTACTCTTTTCATTCAGCTTTTTTTGGTATGGTGTTATATTGGTCATTAGTTTGGGATAATTAACAATTTAAACCTTTGGATAATTATTTGTGTGGAAAAACATAATCATACTTTTCACCATTCGTAATAATTCAGCTTTATTTTTGTCTCTTTTATATTTATTTCTTTAGTTTGCCTGTTCAGTTCATTATTCCAAAGTTTGTTGTATCATTCTCTTATATTTAATGTCTCATTTTTTTCTTGGTAGCTTGAATATTTCACAAGTATCCATGCTCTAATTTTTCTCCATTTCCTCATGTGCCTGTACTTCTGGATCGAGTTTTAGACAAAGTTTATTTTATAGTCAACAAACCCATACCCACACATACACAAACTAAACTTCTTAAGTATTACTACACCTTAACCAAGGTTGTCTTACTTCCATACTAACAATTAACATTCTCAAAAGTTTACTAATAAACAAAACTAAAGGATTTGGTTTAGTCCCTAAGTAGTTCACTCTTCAGAGAGATGTTGCTTCAATATTTAACCTCTCATTTTCTCACCTTCTAGAAACTCACGTCACCTTGACTTTTCATATTTTGTGTCTTCTCTAACCCTCATTTCTTTACTCCCCTGGATTTTCATTTAATGGTCTTTCACTGCACCACAAGCCTTTCCTAGTCAGCACTTGTTCTCCTTTCCATAATACTCTTATTCACATTTCTGGACACAACCACTGTACAAACTCTCCTACCCCAATTTTCAGACTTGAATTCCAACAGTGTAACATCTATGTATCTATGCATGTACGTATCTATCTGTCATCTGTATATTATTTCAGAATACTTACAGTTACACAAAAGATACTCTATAGAAACTCTTCTTTCTTACACTCAAATTTTCAAATAATTAATTAACTTCATTTTTATAATGAATCCTCAGTGAAGTATTTATGAATTCTTTTCCTTAAATTTCCTAATTAGCCTTGTCCAAAATGAGCCTACCAAAATCTTGCCTGGTATTCAACAACTACATTTTATATTTTAGAATCTGGGACTAGATGTTCAGACGTAAGCTAACATACATGTTGAAATAATTTCTAGCTAAAGAAAGACTACAGGATAATTTTCTTTTTTTCTAATCTTCCTTTGGACTACTACTGGTTGCTACTATTTTATGGGGTTTTTTGAATAAATATTACATTATTTCAATTAAGTAATTGTGAATAGTATTTCTTTTCATTGCACAGAAATGAGACAAGCAAATAAAATGTCTTAAATAATAAATATATTTTGTTGAGAATTTATCTCTGCTCTCAAAACCAATATATGTATTAGTATAAACATTGTTACATAATTTTGCAGCTACTGACTCTAGACTAATATACTTAAATTACAAGCTTATCCTTTAGTAATATTGAAGCAATGTATAATATGTACATTTGCTGGTGTGACAGAAGCTAGAACACTTTTAAACAAATTTAGGGTGAAACAAGTTGAAGGTGACCAGAGTAGGAGTAATGTAGTAATATACAAGATGCTCAGACTAAGTAAAATTTCTGCTTGTATTGCTGGGGACAGCTAGATTATCTTTTCCAATACTATTTCAGCATTCTGTGCTCAAATATTAAGCAATAACTTCTAGCTCTTGGTTGAAATATAAATTAGTTTCTCCTAAGAGAAATAATCTTTTAGTCTCTTTCTTTTAAATTTGGACTAGACATGCCAAAGACATATGAGCCCACACAATAACTTTAGAGTGAAAGATAGCTTCAGTACTTCAAAGTCATAGCCACATCCCTGCAGAGAATATTGAAGGAAAGCTTCTCATAAAATTCAACTCACAACCATGGTGCACAAATACTAAACTGTGAGCTTGAGAATGTGGGAAGACTAGGATTTATTATCAATGTCCCTCAGGTCGGTAGCAGACCTTCCAATACAGAATAAATCTAGGAATAAGTGGAACCAAAGAAGAGAGGCAATGAATTTCCTTCCTTGTTTTTATTTTTAATGTGTTAATCATCTCCTTATTTCTCAAGGATAATATTTCTAACAGCAATAGACTCTATGTTCTAAAAATGTGTTAGCAACTTTGGCGGGGGTTTGGGTGGGTAGTGGTGGAGGTGGGTGGGAAGGGATGGCAGGGGTAAAACAAATGAGGAGGCAACAATGCTCTGTAGGAAATATACTCACTACCTTGCTCATGTAATTGTAACCCCTCTGTACAGTATGTAAATAAAAAATATACAAAACTGAATAAAAAAGAAACAAAAATAAAATGTGTTAGCGTAATTTAATTAAGGTTTATAGACAGTGTATATTTTATAGACAGTGTATATCCTTTAATTTCCTTAAGTCTCAAGTTTAAAAATCTCAGTTTGTATATTGTCATGTCCCTGAGCCGAGGAGATAGCTTATTGTTGATAGTACCTTGATAAAGTAAAATCAGTTAAAAATACTTCCAATTCTGATTTCAACAGGAATCTTTATAAGTGTAGTAACTAGTGTTCTGAAAGTAGGAAGAAATGGTGCACTATTGAAATGGATTTTGGGAGAAAAGACTAAATGGCTTTTATCTCATGGTATACATATCATATTACATGATATATAACAATATAGTAAAAGTACTGCACATTTTAAATATACATGCAAAAATGTGAACAACGCTATAGAGATGACAATTTTGGCAAAAAACCAAAGGTAATTCACAAGATATGAAGGAAATAGCATCCCCAGCATTCCTAGAATGGCATGATGAAGATATCTCAATGGGGGTATGGGTTGTGAACAGTTTTATTAGCCTTCTTTGGAGCGTTAATTAGCTGGAGATCTAAATCAAAATTGACAGCTAGCAGAATCTTTTTCTCTTGAGTTAAAGTCAAACTAATTAAATTCCAGAAGGAAAACATTTTCCTTCTAGGATCCTTGATCTGTCATCCTTGTATAGTGTAAAAAAAGAGTACTATGGCCTGACAATAATGTAATCAGCTGCTAGACTTTCACTACTTATGTGTTCAGATAAATATAAAATAGACCATTAATACTGTTAAAGATTATGCTTAAAATAATGCATGCACAAATCACAAATCTTTTTTTAAAATATCAGTATGAAAGATGAGTCCTATTACTGTCAGTCAATATCTAAGAAATATAGCAAATATTTGATAAAATATTTTCAATTTTATGTATTTCATAAATTGACTCAATTCATTAAGTGAAAACCATATATTCTCAACTACATACCTTGCTGTGTCTTTATTATTAAAAAAAAAAGAACTGTGTTATTTAATCTTTGGAGCCACAGAAGTTCAACTGTAAGGTTACAAGCCACTATTTTGCTGTGAGTTTCAGTTGGTAATCATTTCCTTCCTACATTCACATTTTCTTTTGGTCAGATTGCCTATGTCTTTATGGGATTGTAGTTTATGTAGTATTCCACAGGAACAGGGTACTGTTTGTCATACGTGGCAAAATACTATATCAATAACAAAAATGTAGTTTTCTATAGTTTATCTTATTCTGTACATACATTTTCCTTGTTGTAAATGTTAATGATATTTATTTTTAGATTTTTTTATTATTTCATCAAGATATACCTATAATTATTTACTTTGTTTTTCTTGTTTGGTGGACTAGTGAATTCCTTTAATCACTGGATATTTACTTTTTAATCAAATTTCTGATAAGATATTGACTTCTCTTTTTTTATATTGTCCATACTCTTGTTTATGTTACTCTATTACACAAGCATTGGTCCTCTTATGATGTCTCATTACTCACTGATACATGAGTCATTTTATTTCATTTTCTCTTTACATAGTTCATGTTGGATGGTACTATGGCAATGTCAGTGAGGTCAACATTTGTTATTTCCTTAATTGACAATATGGCCAATAATTTTTTCAGTGAAATGATTACCTTTTCGTTGAATTTTATAACTACAAGTTTGATTCAGGTCTTTTCACTAAATTAACTTAACCAAAGAAGTGAAGGACCACTATGATGAAAACTTTAAAAACCTGAAAAAGGAAATCAAAAGAGTACTTAGAACGTGGAAAAACCTCCCTGCTCCTGGATTGGAAGGATCAAAATCATGAAAATGGCAATACTTCCCAAGGCTATCTTCAAATTCAATGCCATACTTATCAATATTCCAACCTCATTCTTCAAGGAAATAGAAGAGGCAATCCAAAAATTCATAGGGTACAATGAAGGACCCCGAAAGCAAGAATGATCCTTAACAGAAAGAACAGTGCTGGAGGAATATCAATACCAAATTTTAAACTCTACTACAAAGCCATAGTAATAAAAACAGCTTGGTACTGGCACAAGAACAGACCTTAAGACCAATGGAATAGAACTGAAAACCCAGAAATGAACCCACATACCTATAGCCATCTAATTTTCCACAAGGGAGCAAGAAAAGAAAATAGAATGGAAGAAAGCAGCCTCTTCAGTAAATGATGCTGGCAAAATTGGTTAACCCCCTTTAGAAAACTAAAGCTAGATCCTTATATACCACCCTGCACCAGAATCAACTCCAAATGGATCAAAGAACTCAGAGTCAAAGCAGGCACTTGGAAAACATTACAGGACAGAATAGGAGAAATCCTACCTCTCTTTGGCATAGGCCGATTATTTTTTTATTGTGAGAATACCATACAGAGGAGTTACAATTATAAGGGCAAGATAACGAGTACATTTCTTATCAGGCATTGTTCCCTCCTTTTTGTTTCCCCTTCCTATTCCTTCCCATATTCCACCCATCTCCCCCTATCTGATCCTCCCCCCTCCCCCGACCAAAGTTGTTAAGTTTGTTTTTCCAAATAATGACTTGTACATCTCATTGTTGCAATGTGTCCACCTGTATCCCTACTTAAAAGATTTGTTTTTGCCCTTCCCCTCCACAAATTATACCAACATCAAATTCAGTGAAAGCATGGGTTATAACATAGAGACCCAGAAACACAACAAATCAAGGAAAGGTTGGACAAATGGGATTGCATAAAATTGCAGAGCTTCTGCATGGCCAAGGACATAGCTAGCAAGATCAATAGAAAGCCCACGGATTGGGAGAAGATCTTCACTAGCCATACAACGGACATGGAACTCATACCTAAAATATACCTGGAACTCAAAATATTAAATCCCCCAACAACAAATCCTCAAAGAAACAACTGCCCAATAAATAAATGGGCTAAAGACTTAAAGATAAACTTCTCTGAAGAGGAAAGAAGGATGGCCAATAGACACATGAAGAAATGCTCAACCTCCCTAGCCATAAAAGAAATGCAAATCGAAGCAACACTGAGATACCACCTCACCCCAGTTAGAATAGCTATACTTAAGAACTCTCATAACAACAGATGCTGAAGGGGACGTGGCCAGAATGGAACCCTACTGCACTATTGATAGGAATGTAAACTTGTTCAGCTACTTTCAAAGTAGTATGGAGGTTCCTCGAAAGACTCCACATAGAGCTCCCCTATGACCCAGCAATCCCACTTTTGGGTATTTCCCCAAATGATCACAAACAAGACCACACTAAAGCTACCAGCACAACTATGTTTATTGCAGCATTATTTACCATAGCTAAAATATGGAACCAAACCAGATGCCCCTCAGTAGATGAATGGATCAAGAAAATGTGGTACATATACACAATGTATTCTATGCTTCTATCAGAAAGAATGACATTGCCCCATTTGTTAGGAAATGGAAAGACTTAGAAAAACTTATATTAAGTGATATAAGCCACGTCCAAAGAAACCTAGGTCCCATGGTTTCCCTTATTTGAAATATCTGAAACAAGCAGAAAAGATCAGATAGCTTAATGTTAGACAAAAGAAACCCCAAGATAAGGACTCAAGTGGTTTTTCTTTCTTCCTATTGTTTCTAACATATTTATAGGGTAATTTTTTGTTGATTTGTTTGTCCTTCCCCCATGGTATAATCCCTATTTTCACTCTATTTGATGTTGGTATAATTTATGGAGAGGAAGGAAAAAAACAAACTGTTTTTTGTGGAGGGGGGAATGGTAATGAGCAGGGGGTAGAGAGTAGGGGGAAATGTAGTTGTGGAGTTGTGAGGGAAAGGATGATAGAGGAAACACCAACAAAGGAGGAGGCAATAGTGCTTGATAAGAAATGTACTCATTACCTTGCTCATGTGATTGTAACCCCTTTGTACAGTATTTTCACGATAAAAATTTATTTTAAAACTTACATATGTAAACACACACACACACAAACACACACACAAACACACACTCGGTGATATATGTTTAACTTCTTACTGGTTTGATTGTGTGCACCTTATATTCTTGATCACACAATATTGCATTTGTGCAACAGAGTTGCCTTCTTTGTAGTGACTTTATTATAGGTTATTTTTAATTATATGACCACAAAACTCATTTGAATAAAATGTAGTGAATTATACCATATTGTAACAAACTAAAAAAAATACAACATACAGAGAATAGTTATTTGAATATGTAGAAAGCTTTGCTGATAATCTAAATCCATGATTAGATAGTAATCTATAACATTAAAGGATAGAAACATGATTTGAATAATCTGATTCAACATGCAACAAATTACTTAAAATGTGAAGTATTTCATCTTAAGAAATGTGATTATATAAAGAAATTTTATTTCATCTTAAGAAATGTGATTATATAAAGAAATTTTCAAAATAAATTTAAGATTTTTACTGCAATACTTTACCACTCTACCATTTAATATTTTTACTAATTGAAATTGAATGCCAGGTGATGCTTGCCCATGCCTGTAATTCTAGCTATCTCAGGAGGCTGAGATTTGAGAATAGAGTTTCAAAGCCAGCCTTCGCAAGAAAGTCTATTATGATACTCTTATCTCGAAGGAACCATCAAAAAAGCCGGAAATGGAGCTGTGTCTCAAGTAGTAGAGCTCAGAGACAGAGCCCAGGCCCAGACTTCCAGCCCTAAGACATGTCAATAAATAAACATACAATAAACAAACAATAAATAAGAAAAAGAAAGAAAATAAATTGAAATGGAGCCATTCCTACGTAGTCCAGTATTGTGTAGGTTTATAAAATTCTAATCTCAAAATTTCAACTCATTAATTAAAATACCAACTAACCTTAACAAATGATTGCTTACAGAATTTAGAGAAGTAATATCAATTGTCAGCCTTTCTCATAAAAAATGCAAATTTATCCTTAAATATTTTGTCTAAATAAATTTTTACTGAAGTGTTACATGGGGGGAGCAGCCCCAGGGTTTGAACTCAGGACCTCATACTCTCTCTTGGCTTTTCCACTTGATACTGGTGGTCAAAGACTTAGGCCAAAACTCCACTTCCAGCTTTATACTGGTTAATTGGAGATAATCATCTTAAGGACTTTCCTACAAGGACTGGCTTCGAAATATCAGCTTCCTGATTAGCTAGATTTACAGTTATGAGCCACAGGTAACTGGCTAAAAGTTGTAATTTATTGTGATTTTTTTAGTCTTATCATTAAGTCATTGGACAAAGGCATTGGCAGAAAACAAAGCAGCTTACAAACACAATATGCCTTGATCAGTGTTACCTCTTTCAACATTGTCACCAGTCTTTCTTCTACCATCCCCTTCTGTTTGGTAGGCTATACACTAGACTCTTGCCTGCATTTTCTTCCCCTTTTCCTCTTCATTTGTCTAGTCTTTCCCCTTGACCCCACCACGCCACTTTTGATATCTGAATTTGTGTTTTTTTCACTACATTCCCCATGTTTTTTTTGTTGGTTGGATTTTTTTGTCACTCATGAGGCTTGTGAATGCATATATATATATATATATATATATATATATATATATATGTACATATACACACATATAGATGTTAATATAGAATATATAGTACATAAATATAAAAAATAGATTTTGATAAAGATGAAAATAAAAATTTTTTTATTCCTTAAGTGTTCTTCATATCAATTTATCATCTCTTCCTATTTATACTAACTTAGTCCTAATTATCTCATACTTGTATGAATAGTAAAGCTCTTAATTGGTTCCTCTTGATCTGAGATCCTATTTACATGAATTTCTTTTAAAAAAGCTTTTGATATAGCTTTAATAGATAACACACTTTTTCTAATTAAAATAGCTTTGTGTTTGTTTTCTCAAAGTTCAAAAAGTGGACTTAAATTATATTCTCAAAATTATTCCTACTTTTTCTGATTAAAAAATTGCAATGATTTTATTCCCAGAAGATTCCTCTGAGTAATGTATTATACATTTCTAAGCTCAGAAAGTTTTAATGCACAACTGTGGCAGTCATTCTTCTCTAAAAATGCATGTCAATTTTCATCACTGTAACTAAGTCAATTCTAATCACTTAATTCAAATTGTTTATTAATCAATTTTTAAATTCAGCAATGTGTTAGACTCTCATCACTGAGAAATAACCTATGCAAAACCAGTTAAAGGAGGGAAGGCTATGTTGCTTTATGGTTCCGTTTTAGTTGATCTTGGCTGAGAGAAAATGGCCAAGACAAGGAAATAAGTAACACATTATGGTGATTTGTAAGCAGAGAGAGAACTCCTGAATAAGTGTGTTTCTCATTTTCCCTCCCTTGATTCTAAGTTCTTAGACTTGAGGATAGTACACAATCAGTATGTGTTTTTCCACTTTGCTAAACTTCTCTGGGAACTCAGTCCCCCATACACCTAGTTGTGTATGTTATTGCTCTCCTGCATATTTTTCAATCCAATCAAAGTGACAATATGACTTAACCATTTCATTTGAACACAGCACCCAAACACATCTCCTTATCCAAAAACGTTCCACTTTTGTCTCCAAAAGGTGTACATTCATCTTCTGACACTAGCATAAAAGGAGAGGTAACAGAAAGCATTGCCTCTCTCCAAAATTCTTTGTAGCCTTGACTTCCAACATCATTCAAAATTCCAGGTTCAAAATGTGCACAGAGACTCAAAGAAAATTTTTAGCTGAGAGTTGCCATGAAAATAAAGCAAAATAGGGCTGGAAAAGTGGCTCAGTGGTAGAGTGTTTGCCTTGTATGCATGAGGCCCTGGGTTCAATTCCTCAGCACCATATAAGCAGAAAAAGCTGGAATGGACACTGTGGCTCAAGTGGTAAAGTGATAGCTTGAAGTGAAATGCTGAGGGACTGTGCCCAAGTTCAGGCCCCATGACCAAAACAAAAAAAAGTAAATAATTTTTTTTAAAAAAAGCAAAACCAATTATATGCCAAGTATATAGACACATGCCTTTAATTAAAGCTACTCATAGTGAAGACAGGAGGATCACAATTCTAGGGAAGCCTGAGTAAAAGCACTAGACCCTATGTGAAAAACAAACTAGGATTGTCCAGTTTTAAGTGGTAGAGTGCTTACTAGGACAGTATGAAGCTTTGGTCCAAGAAAGAAGAAGAGGGGCAGAGAAGAAGAAGAAGAGGAACCAGAGAGGTAGAGTAAGAGGAAGGAAGAAGAGGAAGAGGAGAAAAAAGAAGTAGAGAAAGAGGAACAAGGAGGAGAAAGAAGAGAAAAGAAGAAGAAGAGGAAGAGGATGACAGAGAGGATGAGGAGCACCATACTTTCAATATATAATAACATGGTGTAAACACTCCTATTCCAAAAGAAAAGAATTGGAGAGCAAGGAAAAAATGGACCAGTAACTAAATTAATGGACAAAGAATTTGACTTGAAATTTCTTAATCGAACAATGTGTAAACAGAGGAAAGGAGGTTAATAGCATTAGCACATGTAAAATCACTTATAAAATAGAAATGATATGTCATTTGATACTCACCAGAATGGGTAAAAGAAGATGTGCATTAGTAGGTTTGGCAAGGATGTAAAGAAATTGAAGCTCTCATACACTGTAAAATAGCACATTCATCTTGGAAATTAGTGTGTAAAAGTTCCTCACGAAGTTAGTTACAGAAACACCAAACAGCCTAGAAACTTTGTACAGCCTAGAAAGTTTGCCTATAGTTTTTATACACTTAAGTTCAAAACTTGTGCATCATCACAGCAATATTATCTATGACAGCCAAAGAATTGAAAAAAAATTTCAGGCTGACCAATAGGAAAACAGATCACAAAACATATTATACTCATGAAATAGCCCATTATCAAGTAAAAAAGAGAAATGGAGAATTGATATTAGTGGAAACACTGACAACAGGCTAGATAGAAAGAACTAGACACAAAATAACACATAAAATGATTTGATTTTCATGAAATTTTTGAATTATCAAAATGAGGCATAATATTAGTTTCTTTGGCGTTGGAAGTCTAAGGAGAATTCAGAATAGCTGCAGACAGGTATAAGATTTCCTTCTGAATGACGAATATTTGAGAATATTCCAAGGTGATAATGATCAAATATACTTTCAAAATACAAAGAATCCCTAAATTTTATAGAATTAATTTAACAAATATAACATTTTTCAATTACACATAAAATGATTTTTAAATGGAATAATAGATAATCTTTAACAAAAGTAAAAATAAATAAATGTTCTGGAATTTGGGAGTTGCACAGTCTCTCCTGCTAGGCATAAAATTAAAGTGTTCTACTATGAAAGTAGACATAGAATATAGCAAATTGGTGGAAAACAGGAGCAAGTAAAAAAAAAATCAATGCATATTCCACAAAATTAAGAAAAAATCAGAGAATAAGCAGTTGGGAGAGATGAGTGGAAATGTTAAAAAGGGATTAAAGTGATCAAGATGTATTGTATTCAAAAACTACTTTATTGAATTGCAACTCCTTTCTCCAACTATTCAAATAAAATATTTTAAAAACTAGCAAATAAAATAAATTAATTAAACAAAAATAAATAATGAATAGATAAATAAAATACAATAAAAAATAAACTATAGATCCATAACAATATATGCCACAAATTTATAACCCAAACAAGAATAAAGTAGTTTTGTTCGTGCTTCTAGATATATAAGGTAGAAAATTTTGACTACATCTAATTTATTGAGTTCTTTTGTCAATGGCATTAATTATGCCGGTAGTAAAAATAATCATGAAGTTCTGAAATGAACAATACAGTATCCAGGATATTACTAATTACTAATGCAAAGATATTATTGCAGAAAGATGGAATAGTATATGTTTGTATGATTAGATAAAATATCAAAATGATGTCAGAATGTATCATAGATTTCACAGAAATAAACAATAGAAATTTAAATGTATAAGCCAGGGAAATACAGCATGATTACAGCAAGTAATTTATCTTTTTTTCTCGGAAATGAGAGAAAAATAAAAACAACAGTTCACAGGACAACAGTCAAATGTGGTCAAAGTCACAAACACTACTTTTAATCCTATACTAGAAAGGTGAGGTCACCCTAAAAAATCACGTGTGGGAAGGTAAAGACTGCACTGAATTCTTTATACTCACATTTATACAGTGAAACATGACCACACAAACATTCTTCTAATAAACTCAGCACCACCTTATGTTTATTAACACCTGCCTATGGTTTTCTAAATTGAAAAACTGGACCAACATCATTGCATTGTTATTAACATTTAGAGTTAAGTAAATTGGTTAGCAGAGTTTAAGCAAATGGTATGAATTCAACAGTACAGTACCAGAACTGTATACAACATACCATTTTTTAGTTTATTTTTGTATTAATGTGTTAATGCTTAGGCTTTCCTGGACTGAGATCTTCCTATTGAGACTTTGTATATAGCTGAGATGGCAGACATATGCTAACTTGACTAGCTATTGGATGGGATGTGATCATTGTTAGGTCTGCAGGAAGCCTACACCCATCTCCTTCACCAGCCTGAACCCAGTAATCACCTGACTGTCCATCACCTAACTGTGAGTCAGAAAAGGATCCTTGAATCTGAGGTTACTTTCTCCATGTCTATTTTCTATTGTGACTTATCCATTTAGGAGCTTAAACTAAGGATCTATGCACTGTCCTTGAGTTTTATGTTGGAGCAAAAGGCTAATAAACACCATATATGACTAAGCTTATATTAAAATGAAATGGTAAATTAATATATATGATAAACTGATAAGAGAACCTACTAATGCTCATGTGTGTGTGTGTGTGTGTGTGTGTGTGTGTGTGTTTGTGTGTGTGTGTGTGTGTGTTTTATAAGAGCACATTATTAATACTCTATTTGCTATAAACTTTAGAAAATTATCTAGGATATTATTTTTAGGGTAGTAAGTTCTATAGTATCGATGACATAAGCTTTCACCTTCCAGGATTTATTACTATGAATCAATCTTGAACCTTATCTGTTCTTGTTTGTTGAACCATGAGCTTTAAAAGCAAATTCTCCTATATCTGAATTTCCAACAGGGAAGTAGCAGTCTAACCCTACATTCATATCATTGAATCTCAAGTTAGCAGCTTTTGCCCATCAATAAGATAATTACAGAAGGGATGAACACACAACAATTAAATATATAGGGTGAAAGGGAAACAAAAAAGTAAGCATTTTTAACTCCATATGATAATGCCACAGGGGATCAAAGAACTACAATTAATTATCCAAAAAAGAGCCAACACACCTGCAAAGCATCCTGTTATATTGTTACAAGTGGTGGCTCTTGTTAACCTCTCAGTATGCCTAATATATAAATTAAGGTTTGCCATAGTTATGGTTTGTGTTTATTTTTTTGGTTTTTTTTTTTTTGGGGTCCGGTAATGGGGCCTGAACTGTGGGCCTGGACGCTGTCCCTTGGCTCTTCAGCTCAAGGCTAGTGCTCTATCACTTGAGCCACAGCGCCACTTCCGGCTGTTTCTTTTTTCTTATGTGTTGCTGAGGAATCAAACCCAGGGTCTCAGGCATGCAAGGCAAGCGCTCTACCACTGAGCCACCTTCCCAGCCCTGCTATAGTTATTATTATGAATCTCTCTGCTCATTTTTACCCCCCAAAAGGATGACTTATTTCTTCTATTTAAAGACAGGCCTTCATCTTTAGTGTTCAACCATTTAGTCTCTTCTCCATTATTACCAGCTCTTTGTCTGAGTATACATTTTTCCCCCTTGTTTAGGAATTGGTACCGAAAGTTAAAGAATCCAATCTAATAGAAAGTGTAAAGACCCCTATGCTCTAGGAGAGAGGTGTTTGTTTTTTTCCTCCCAGGATGGATAATAGGACCTATTAATAGAAAGGCTGCTCTAGAACTTTGTGTCACTGAAACTAGTACTGTATTTTTGTACTAGCTTTTCCTGAGGCTTTAACTTAGGGCATGAGCCTTGTTCTTGTGGGAATTTTTTTCTTGTACCATGTGAACACAACTCCACTTTGGTGGTTATTTGGAGATAAGAGTCACTTGGATTTATCTGTTTTTCCTGGCTATGTATTGCCATCCTCAGAACTCAGCCTGCTGATTAGCAAGGATTACTGGTAAAACAACAGTGCCCACTGCATTCAATGTTGCTTTTTGTTGTTATTCTGGATTCCAACTGCTTTCAGGGTGAAAAGCCATCACTGGGGACTCAATTTTGCATGGGTTTATTTTTATAACAATTTTAAAATATTTATTTGCTCTCTTGTTGCATTGTTGCTACTTTATCTTATCTTCATTTAATACTGGTTTTTACATTTTATAGTTACCACCATATTTCATGAAAAAATTTAAATTAGTACAGTATTAGTGGTTTGCTTCATTTGAGAAAGGTTCTCTGCCATAGAGTTCCCAACACATAGAGAGTCTCTTCACTTAAGACACCGGGATACCACTGGAATAAAGGGGCCTGACAGGAAATCAGAGAGAATCATTGGGGTATCTCCAGATAAGGGAACACTTAGCCACATTCCAAAAACTCAGACTGCCATGCTCAAGATCAAGAAACAAACCAACCCGGCCCAGAGGCTTCTCTACATATTGAGACAGCAATGGGAAGGTGGTAAAAAGGGTGTAAAGTGTGTTCTCTTTCACAAACAAAAGGAGGAAAACGTCCTCAGATTCACTGAGGTTGCTCCCTATGACAGAATCAGTAACAACTCCCAAGGGCCAGGTCGAAGACTCATCCACACTAACTTCCCAGTAATGTTTCCCAGAGCTGAAGACTTGGCATCCAAAAGCAGTGAAGTGGAGGGAGTCTTCAGAATTCAAAACCGCATATTGATGGTCATGTCTAACACTGCTCCCAGGACCTTGATTCCCCATAGTTTCATTGAAGGCAATCTCCACCCGGTACTGATTGAGCTTCTTTTTCATTCCAGGCATGGGAGGGGCACTGAGCTGTGGCCTCAGAGGAAGTGGCATGAAGACCAACACTGACACACAGCTTTCTAGGGTCAACTCTACACCCTGAAGCAGTTCCACATCTGGCTTCTGGTATGTTTCGATCAGCTCCTGAAACATATTCCTGAGCTGATGCTTCTTCTGAAGCATTTAGGTTTCCCTTTCTCTGAGTTGCTGTAACATGGCTCTTCCTTCATTGATCAGTAGCTGGGAATGATATCTTTCCTCCTCCTGGACAAAAAGCTGCAGCATTCTAAAAACATCCTTAGTCATGTCTCGGTAGAGGTTCACATAATAAATCCATTGGTTGGTGAGTCTCTTCTTCTCCTGTAAATTGTGCTGGTTTTCTTGAGTCTTTTCCCATACAGCATGCACCTGCTTTGAAATCATCTTCCTCTGCACATCAGCAGCCCTTTCTATAGAATGGTGTTTGTGAGCCCTGTGCTCCTGAGACATGGAGCAGCTCCTACAGAGCAGGGCCCTGTCTACCTCACAGAACATCTGCTTGGTCTCCCTGTGTGTCCCACACATGTATTCCTCAGAGCTCAGGAACTGCCTGAGTCTGGCTCTTCTGGCAATGGCCACCAGGCTCCTCAGAACCACGTTGGTTTTCAGGTTTGTCTGCTGGCAGGGTCCCTTGCATCCTGGGCACCTGGCTGGAGTCTCTTCCCAGCAAAGGAAGAGACAAGGTCGACAAAAACTGTGCCCGCACTCTAGGGTGACTGGCTCTATGAAAGTATTCATACAGATGCCACAGCTCAGTTCCTTCTGGAAGGCCTGGACAATGTCAGGATCCATCATTCCTAGAATCTAATGAGGTGCTGGTGACTCACCCCTAAAAGCCTAGCTACCCAATAGATTGGGATATGAGGATCAAGCTTTGAAGCAGGCCTGGGCACCAAAGTCCCCCTGACACAGACTCTTATCTCCTATTTACCACTCCAAAATCACAAGTGGGCTGTGATTCAAGTGGTAAAGCACTAAACTTGTCCACAAAGTGACCTAGGGATAATGCCCAGTCTTGAAAACAAAGAGGCCCAGCAACACTGCCCTACCACTGGGTTCAATCCCCACAACCGACAAAACACCACCACCAACAACAACACCAAACCAAGGAAAGAAGAATTAAAAGAGGAGTAGATTCTCCCACTCTGATCCTCACCTGGAGTATCCAAGCTCCAAACAGCCTCCTCCTCCTGAGGGATCTTCAGCAATGCCTGAGTCTCAGACTTCCACTCTATTTATACTGAAAGAGGGTGGGCCCAGGAAAGGAAGTGTCTCTGATTGGTTGTTTAGGGAAGCTGATTTACATATCAATAGAAGTTGGAATTTACATCCTGACAACCCCACCTTTTACTTCCTCTTTCAAGGACTTGCAATTTGGTTAGGTGATTTGGGTTAGGTGCAACTTAGGTTTGTCCAGGGTTGGAAAAGTTTATTGTGTTTGTTTTATTTTGTTTTGTTTTGTTTTTTACTTCTGTGTATGCTTTATTTTTGGACTATGAGTTTATTACTTTTCCACCGGACTGTAGGACACATTCGTGGCATCATCCATTGTATCTTGTGGGTCTTCATTAATTTGTAATTTGTCAGGCCTGATGCTGGGTTGGTACTTTACCACTTAAGCCATGTCCTCTTCTGTTTGCTTTTGCTTTTGGAATAGAAAATTGAGTTTATGCTTAGGTTCCCTGGACTGAGATCTTCTGATTCACACTTTGCACAAAGCTGAGAGGACAAGAATTATCTCTTGCTTGAGTTGTGATCAGGGTTAAGTCTGCCCACAGAGCAGCCCCTCCCAGCTTTCCCATCACCTGCTTTAATCAGACCAGTAATCACCTGACTGTCGATGATCACCTGACTGTGAGTCAACAAACATCCTAGGCTCCTAGGTCACTTCCTCCCAAGTCCATTTTCCATACAAATTCATCCTTCCGATGTTGTTGTTCTTGTTGTTTGTCTGTCAGTGCTGGACTTGAACTCAGGGTAGAAGATCTGTCCCTGAGCTCTTCTTCCACTCTATTTCTCTTATCTTTATTTTAAATATCATTTATGCCTTTTTATTATAAAATGATGTGGTATTCTGATATATAATTTAATAACTCCATGCCATTTTTGAGAATGATCTAAAAATTATCATAGACATAAACATATATATATTATATACATTGGATTTCAAGAACACATTATTAATATTCAATTTGCAATAAGTTTTATCCTATCAGAATATTCTCTTTAGGGTTACAGGTTCTGTAGTATCCTTGGCATAACCTTTCCCATTTGTGGTTTTGTTACTATAATCAATCTTGTACCTTTCTTGGTGTTGATCCATTAGCTTTGAAAGCATAATCCCCTATCTGAATTGCCAGAAGCTAAATAGTAGCCTAACACTATGTTTGTATCATTGACTTTCAGGCATTGATTATCAAACAATCTTTTTAATTTTTCTTTTTTAAAAATTTTTGTCATTAGTGCTGCGGAACTCTGGGTCTGGTGCTTTCGCTCATCTCTTCAGCTCAAGGTGAGCCCTCTACCACTTGAGCCATAGCACCACTTCCAGTTTTCTAGTGGTTTATTGGAGATGAGTGTCTACGACTTTCCTGCCTGGGCCGGGTTTGAACCGAGATCCTCAGATCTGTTTCCTGAGTAGCTAGGATTACAGGGAGTGCACCACTGGAGCTGGCTAAGCATTATTTTTTATCTTCATATGATAATGACAGCAGGGATGATGGCACGATAATTGGGTACATAGAGTAAAAGACAGACACCAACAAAGAGCCATCACAACTGGACAGCAAACTGTTGTATTGTTACAATTGTTGGCTATTGTTAATCTCTCAGTATGCCTAATGTATAAATTGAGCTTTGCCATTGTTATTATTAATCTCTTAGCCTGAGTTAATGTTCTCTTCATTTTTACCCTAAAACATTATGACTTATTTTTTCTAAAGCCATTCCTTCATCTTTAGTGTTCAACCATTCACTTTCTTTCTTCCCCATTATTACCAGCAATTTCTCTAAGTATTCCAGTTCATTTTATTTTATTTTTAGGAATTAGTACTACAACTTAAAGAATCCAATCTAAT
>NW_027204342.1:0-31988 GCF_024711535.1 Dipodomys merriami
AACTTGTGAGGGGTATTGAGGTCAAGGAAAACTGAGGAAAGTGATGGGGGGTAAAAAGTTTGACTTGTTATGTATTCACTACCTTACAATTACTGCAACCCCTTCTATATATCACCTTGACAATAAAATTAAATTGAAAAATAAGCTACAAAAATATAATTTCAATGTGTTGGTTGGTATGGTAAATATGATTCTATTACCCCTTTTTTTTATCAAAGGGTCATCAACTTGAAGGTTATCAAACTATACAATATTTTCACAATATACTTGCCATTATTTTGGAACAAAACATTATTTTAATATTATCTCATACTAACCCAAAAACGTTCAATTCTATGGAAACTCCTAACTTATAAAACTGAATAATTGTAAAGAGGACAGAATATATATGTTCTTCAAAATTCCTAGGACTGCTAAATACTCATTTTCAAATTCTGAACATGCTATACCAGAGACATTTAAAACAGTATCTGTTTGCACTTTATTTAATTCTGCCATAGATGCAGTTTCCAATGGGATGTTACACATTTAAAAGTCAACAGATAAAATAGCCATTTTCTGGTAGAAGATAAAACTATGACCTATCTATAACAATTAATTCCTGAAGAGTTAACATTTGTTCATCAGAGTAAGCTATTATTTCGATGACAAAGAATCCCAAGTTTTTATGCCCAACAGTTTACAACTTGTAAGGTGCACCTTAAAATTCCCTAAATTTATATCATGACTTGCTTATCACTACTGTGAAAATATACTGCACTTCTGCTGTGATACACTCCCAGTTGTGCAAAGAACACTACACAAAACTTTGCTGCATCATTTCCCTCCAGTGATATTCTTGAGATCAGAACACTTGCAAGTATTATTTATTTTTATGTTATTATATATTATTGTTTTATGTATCATAGATATTCAGGAGATCTGAATATCTGAATATTAAGATCTGAAGATTATGGTTCAAAGCCCACTCAGGCAGAAAGTTTTCTTAGATTCTTATCTCCAATAAACTGCTAAGGAAAAGCCAGACAAAAGTGGCACTGAGGTTCAAGTGGTAGAGCAGTAGCCTTGAGCAAAAACAGTCTCAGGGACAGTGCCCAGGCCCAGAGCTGAAGCCCTAGTACAAACCAAACAACAAAAACGAAATCAAAACACACCTCAAACCTAGCTTTTTACTCATTGTATACAGATGTATGTAATTAAGGAAATTTCTTCCTGTGTTATGTATAGGTAGAAGAAAAAGGATGACACAATTATTCTCTTCATACCATGTCACACCAGTCTCAAAAATTGCTCTTTTTCTAAATTTATAAATTAATAGCATCCATTTGTTAGCACCTCTTTCTAGATTTTTCACATTATCATGCTATACATGAATTATTGGAATTATATATTAACTAAGTTCTAATTATACCTCACTTGAAAGAATATTCTAGGCAAATAAAATGCCAGAATCATTTGTGAATTTCTAAATTAAATCTTCTACTTGAAAACAATTTTGCAGTATCCTATAGAATATGAAATTACAAGCAAAAACTACTTATTTTAAATCTAAATTCTAATTTAGCCAGGTCTACAAAGTCCTACATGAGATGAACTTTGCTATTTCTCTTAAGCTATTTGCTTAAGCTTTTGTATTCCTTCATAATTTCTTTGTAATCCAACAGAATGATGCTTACTTTTTCAAATATTTGGTTGGGAATCATGAGCTATTTTCTATCTAGGAATGTTCTGTAATGAAGACAGCATTTAAAACACAAGTGAGGATTATGTATGAGTTGTATATAGGAAACTTGAATTCTCAAAACATAATGACATAATTAACCCAAACTTCCAACTTTGTATTCCTTTCTTGTTTTTTGGATTGTTTTATTGAGGCAAAATTATACTACCTGTTTGAGGGAAGGTATCGTTATGTAATTCCACTCTCTAATCTCCTGTCTTAATTTGAGTGCTAGAATCCCAGGCTTGTATCACATTGCTCTGCCATATTTTGTTGGTTTATTTAATCTAGAAACAGGCTAGCAATTCTGAATTTCTCCAATGATCTTATCCACTAGACTGACTGCTCAGACTGTTTATGTACAATTTTCAAAGACGTTCTAATATTTGACACAGGATATGAACATTTTCAGATGCACCTGCAGGGGTCTCTGTTTCATTCCTCCATGGATCTGATTCCTTTAATAATGATTACTTGATTTTCTTACTATCTCTGTTCCCTAACTTTGTAATATTCTCAAGCTTTTCTGGGGAAAGTTCAATTGAGGGCTTTCTAATATTAAAAAATTATCACTTGTTCTAGTTTTACTCAGGACATATTTTCTATTATTTTCTAACTTTTCTACACATTCTGAGAGTTGTTTCATATATATGTGTTTGTACATATAAGTGCCTCTGTGTATGTGCATGCTTTTATGTATGTATGCCAAAACCTCAAGCTCTTATTCAGCAGTCTTGCTCATAACTAATATTCCATCACTTGAGCCATTTCTCCAATGCAACTTTTGGCTGGTTAATTATAGGTAGTGTATCAAAGACTGTTCTGCCCAGGCTGGATGCAAACTGAACTTCCCAAACTCCTTTACATTCTTAGGTTTCATCTTTCCAAGAGTATCAGATTTTAAACTAGTTACATTTTTGTGAGTGTAAAGTCTAAGCTGTAGCCCAGATTTTTAACTCAATAATACATATAAAGATAGATGAACACCCATGGTTTCCCTTATTTGTAATATCTAGTATATGTATGAGTCAAGCGGAAAAGTTCAGATAATGTGATGTCAGGAAAATGAACCCTTAGATGTGTATTTTAATGTTTTTTTCTTTCATGCATGTGTTTCTAATGCATTTATAAGATTATCTCTTTGCTATATTTCATGTCAGTATAACTTGTGGAGGAGATGGGGAAAAACCAGTTGTTTAAGGATACAGGAGGACCTGTTGCAACAATGAGAAGTACAAGTTGTCATGTCCAAAATGAGCTTTACAATGTTGGTGCGGGGGCGGGGGGAGGGGGGAAGGAGAAGGATGGGGATTGGGGAGGGAGGGGGGAGGCTGGGAAGTGATATGAAGGGTAAACAAAGGAGGAGGCTGCAGTGCTTGGTAAGAAATGTACGCATTATCCTGCCCATGCAATTGTAACCCCTCTGTACAGTATGTTCACAAATAAAATAAAATAAAATTTAAAAAAAAGATAGATGAACATACACATTACACACCTTGAGTGTACATTGTTAGAAATGGGATCTTAAGAGGGGTGCCAGTGACTCATGCCTATAATCCTGGCTACTCAGGAGGCTGAGATCTGAGGATTGCAGTTCAATCCAGCACAAGTAGGAAAGTTTCTGAAGAACTTATCTCCAATTAACCACCAGAAAACTGGAAGTGGCACTGTGGCTCAAGTGGTAGACTGCTAGCCTTGAGCTGAAGAGTAGAGGGAGAGTGCCCAGGCCCACAAACATCAAAAAAACAATAAAAGGAAAGGAAGGAAAAGAAAAAAAGAAATGTGATCTTATCCACCAATTCATTGCTAGTATAATTCCTGCTCTCTCAACATGGCATTATTTCCAGTTAAGTCCATGCTCTTATATCCGAATTGCTTTGGAACTAGAATTATTCCTCCCTTCTACTTTTCACAAAATTCCATGATTAGCTGTCATGATTTAGAACTAGTAGAAGAAACAGAGTGGCCTCATCCTTCATATTCCACTTAGTAGTAATGCTTTCTCTATATCACACCCATAGATCTACCTACTGGCCTTGGCTTTATTATTTCAAAATTGTCTTATTTGCAGAGTCTTCTATTCTGTATTGAACCATTATACTTAAACATAGAACTTCTTTTTCTCCAACTATTCTTATTGTTTCTCCTACTGTTAACTTATGAATACTTGGGAAATAATGCAAAACACACACAAATAAATGTTTCTGAGACCTTCTTCCCACTCAAAATTTGTCTTAATTTACAGACCACTTAGGAAATTTGAACTTAAAGTACTCCAGGATAATGGTTTTTTCATGTTTTTTATTGTAAAAATGATGTACAGAGGGGTTAGAGTTACATAAGAAAGTTAATGAGTACATAAATTATCAAACATTGTTACCTGCCCTTTTGTTTTTCCCTTGCCATCCCTTTTCTCCCCGCCACCCTAAATCCCTCCTCCACTCCCCAAGTTGTAAAGTTCTTGTGTCTTGTACATCTCATCTTTACGGTGGCTCATGCTGTATCCTTGTTTCAGCATTTTGTTATTTTCTTTCTGCTCCTCACATTAGAAAAATGTATATGCAAGATTCAAGTCACCAACATTAAATATAGAAAAAACAGGGGTTATACCATGGAGGAAGAAACTAGAAGAGAAACAACCAAAAAATCACATAGTACATGTTAGATACATTAAAAACAATAGTAAGAAAGAAATAAACAAGTTGTGTCTTATGTTGGGGTCCATTTCACTTAACATCATCTTATATGGCCATGTGTACATGGATAATGTTTTACAAACCATGTAAATTCCATATTTTCTCATTATTAAGTTGTCTCTGAAACATGTGGTACCTCATGTTCAAAGATGTACTTGTGCTATTTCAATGAAGACACAAAATGTTCATTTTACATGGAGCAGCACCATAGATTATTACTGGAAGTAAATGGAAGGAACTGTTACTGGAAGTGGAAACTGATTCCGAGAGAGGAATAGAACATTGTGACATGACAAAGTTCAAGTTAATTTGTGTTCTCATTTTTACTGTAAAAGAAAAGAATCCAAGCCTTGAAGGAAACTCTGTCACTGACTTTATCGAGTGTGTTCTTTTTTTTTGTTTTTTGTTTTTGTTTTTTTTATTGTGAATATACTGTACACGGGGGGGAAGCTGGGAATGGATGTGAAGGGTAAACAAAGGAGTGTGTTCTTTACTAATATAAAACTTGTTTGTAAACTTCTAGTTGAGAGTATAACAAAAGGAAAAAATATGCCATTTGGAGGCCAACATAGAAAAAAAGGACAGAACGTTGCTTTAAAAGTGTTCTACTGCAAAGAAACAAAGTCATAGAGGTTTAAAAGTGTTGTATGCCAAAATATTTCACTCCTGACATGATTCTCTTGTTGAAGGAGACAGATATCCATTGCTTTAATCTGGTTCTGAGTTCTCCATACCAATAAGGATTCCAAAAAGCAGGATCCAGTGAGTATGTTCAGCAAAAGGAGCCTCTTTTCAAACCAGTGTTTTAAGGATGGTCCCAAATAAATATGTGAGTATTTTTTGTTTGTTTGTTTGTTTGTTTTGTTTGTGCTGGTTCTGAGGCTTGAACTGAAAGGCTGGACTCTGTCCCTGTAGAGTTGTCTTTCCTGCCCACCTGCCCCCAAAGCTAGTACTCTATTCTTTGAGCCAAACTCCACTTCTGGCTTTTTTGGTGTTTAATTAGAGATAAGAGATTGACAAACTCTCCTGCCTGGGTTGGCTTTGAGATAGTAATAAATCCAAGTGACATCAACCATATGGACTTCTCTTTTGAACCAAGAAATATTAGATGAAGTTTATTATAAAACTAATATTTGGCAGTTTTTAAAACAAGAGAATATGTCCAGCAAAGAAGCCATAACTTAACTCAGCAAAAGTAGGTGCACTGAATTATTTTGGAATTATTTTCTCTGCTCGGGAATATTACTTAAAACTTACTTAAAACTTAAAACTTACTTAAAACTTAAAGCCATATTTGCACTTTTTCTAAAGCACCATTTCTAGGATTCTGGTGGTAATTGAAGATAAGATTCTCATGGATTTTCCTGACCAGTGTGGCTTTGAACCACAATCCTCCAGTCTCAACCTCTTGAGTAGCTAGGATTACAGGTGTGAGACACCACAGCCGACTCATACGTGCAGTTTGGTGCACGTAATGACACTATGTAGACAAAAAATGGAAATTTGAATCAAATGATATGACAATGCAGCTTTTCAGAAAAATTGAGGTAGCAATAAATATGTCCTCCTTTTCCATGTTCTTACATTAATGACTCATGAGCGTAGGCACTCTTACATTAGCATCCTCTGCTGTCTGTGTATGTGGACTTAGTATCAGAAATTTTTCATAGAGAAATAGAGAAAGTCTGAGATTTTTACAAAGCAAAGGAGATCAGGTATAAAAGAGCAGCATAGAAGGATATACAACTTATCACACAGAGATTAAGAACTAGCCTAAGTGATTAGAATGCTAAAGGCAATGAGGAATAAGCCTAGGTGATATCTACTTCTTCAATAACCAAAATGGTTCCCTAGAACAGTTTATGGTATAACTTTGTTATTATTATCATTTATTCCTTCCATCTGGAGTTATTCCTTCTCTTCTGTCAAAACTATTAATTAACCTCTGTCTTCTTGGTGCCATGACTTGCCAAAAAGGTTTCCAAATCTCACTTATACTACCCTTCTCATTGTGATTAGCAGTGACCACTCAAAATCCTGGAATATTTGAATTTCCAGGATTAATCTTCAACTGATATCTAAATACATTCCTGGTATTAATTGCCATGACCTATTAACAAAACGTTTTATTTTTGCTTAACACAGTATTCTAATATAGATAAAGTACATGAATTAGGACTATTGTTAGGTATCAGTAGGAAGGAGCAATTATATATTCCATGTATGGTTCCTTTATTTTGCATTTACTAGCTAAATGACTCTTTTGCCAGTCCTGGGGATTGAACTCAGGACCAGGGAACTGTTCCTGAACTACTTCTTCTTCTTCTTCTTTTTTTTTGATCAAGGCTAGCATTCTACCACTTGAGGCAAAGTACCAGTTCCACTGTTTCTTTTTCTGTTTATGTGGTACTGAGGAATTGAACCTACGGTTTCATGCTTGCTAAGCAATAACTGTTCCATGAAGCCACATTCCCAAAGTCCTAAATGACTTTCTTTTTTATATTAATAAGTTTTTTTGTGAAAATAGAGTACAGTGGGGTTACAATTACATGAGCAATGTAATGAGTACATTTCTAATCAAGCATTGTTGTCTCCTCCTGGTTTCCCCTTACCATCCTTGCCCACCGATTCGCCCCCCCCCACCAAAGTTGTAAAGTTAGTTTTTCGACATAATGACTTGTTATATTGGGACTTTCTTAAGATGGCATTAATTTTTCATTTGATTAACATGTATTATAATTTAGGGCAGGAGGAAGAAAAGGAAATGGAAAACAATAGTAAGTCCAGTAAGGCTATCACATCACTAAGGAAATAGTGTTAAGACCTGCAGGACTCAGAGCTTTTGCATGTGACATTATTATGTAAAATTTATAACCCATCATCTCCAACATCGATAACATTCTGCTTCCACTTTCCACATCAAAAGCCAAATATCTAAGACTTCTTATTGATTAGGAATGTTACCTAGGAAGGAAGGAGGATGTGGTAGGTGATGGTGGAAAAATATGTCGGTGTGGGGGGGAGGGGGGTATAATTGGGTGGGGGGAGGGGGGAGGATGGGAAGGGAGGTGAAGGGTAAACAAAGGAGGAGGCTGCAATGCTTGGTAAGAAATGTATGCATTATCCTGCCCATGTAATTGTAGCCCCTCTGTACAGTATGTTCTCAAATAAAATAAAATTAAATTAAAAAAAAATATGTATATTGGCTCCCTGTCCACATTTTTGTATTTTTGAAAAGTGCTACTGATGAACTCCCACTTACATCTATTTCACTTGCTGTCTGTACAAGATGCAGATAAATGAAGACATTTGTTCTGGGGGATAGACACATATGTTTACAAAATCCACTTCTGGACAAAAAGATACTAGGTAAGAAAGTATAAATTATTGTCTATAAAATGGTTTCTTTTCTTGGAGAACAAAAGGTAGTATTGAAATGATTACTCCAGCTTTCTTTGAGATTTTATGCTGTCTCAGTATCAAAAGGTTCTCTAATTCCTGTAATAGCCAAGCATAAAAGGCATGATATGAAGACCTCAGTATTTTATTTATTTTTATTTTTTATTGTGAAAATACTTTACAGAGGAGTTACAATTACATGGGCAAGATCAGTATTTTTAGAAACAAAGGTACATAGTAGCTTCCTTCCTGCAGAGACATGTGATGGCAAGTATTATAGTTCTCTTTTTTCCTCTTTATCTCAAGTGTTGCATATCTTGGTATATTGCTCTATGTCCTGCATCAGCTTCCTGTAGGTGAGATTTACCTCTACCCTGCAATGTCAAGATAGGTCATGTGACTTACTTCAGCTTACAAAAGTGAACCAGAAGTGGTGAAAGGGTATTTCTAGGGGAAGATTTCTATCTCATTTTCTGTGTCTTGTTTTCACTTAGCTATGAAAATAGCATATTTCCAGCATATTTCAACTTATATACTGGAAGAATATAGCATGTGAAATTGAGGCAAAACTCAAATGCAGCCTCGTACATATAACACAGGCAGAACTAAACTAATATTAAACATGATATTAAGATGTTAGTTTCTTAACATTCTTGTATACCTTTATGATAGTTGACTATAGCACACCAGAATTTAACAAATCCTAAACAAGAACTAAACAAATAAGTAACATTTCCTATTGGAACCTATTACAATTATTTATAAATAAGCATTCTCCATGTGATCACTTGTGGGAATTTCCATTTCTATAGATGTGTTTAATCACTCTAGAGCACTGTTTCTAATATTCACAATCATTATCCAGACCTTGTGCTAGAGATGATTAAGAAAAAAATATCTAGATTTTTCCTTCTCCTTTGCTCTTCTCCTTTCTCTAACATGAATTCTCATCCTCTCTCCAAACTTTCCTATTAATAAAGGAAGATTGATACATTGTGGATATCAAGAAAAATGGTTCAAATCAAGAATTTTATTTTTTCAGAAATAGATGAAGTAAATCTAAGTGGCTCAAGGAAAAATAAATACATGATATTTTTCCCTTTATTGCTTTCACCAGAGAGTCTGAACATGATTCTAAATATCTAATAAACCATTTGCCTTGGCTAAATTTTTAAAATTATAGTTTTTTAAGTAAATGATAATTTAAAAATTAAATAATTTTAAAATAAATAGTAATTTGTTATTTGCTTTTGTGAGGCATGAAATAAGACTGCATTAACATTGTGTGAGTTGACAGGCTAAATTATATCAGAATCTAAACATAATAAAAAATAGACGATTTTAAGATAAATAGCTTGTAGATTCATTTTTAACGTGACATACCCACAGAGGCATCTTTTGTCTTCTTTTCCTCTCCATGCTGATTCAACTTCAATAAGCAGTTCATGTAATTTAAATGGCTGTGATTCTTTCAGAAATAGATTAGACCCAAAAAAGTTACAAAAAGAGAACCAGTACTGGGTGGTGCATTCTTCAAAACTAGTAGTCAAATAAATATTAACTATAATTCCAAAATAATAACAATCAAATGCTCTTGAAAAGAAAAGATTGTAAGCAGAATGCATAAAAAGTGATAGTGCCAGAACGGTTCTCTGGCATTTAGGATTTCTGGTACATGACAATTTTTAATCAGGCATAATTGCTTTTAGGGACTAATGTTTTTTAGTTATATTTCATTGAAGAAATATGTTGTTCAAAGGCTAACAGGTTATAGTAAAAACAATGGTACACACTCACTGTACATAGCAAATACCTTCCCAAAATATGTCTTCACCAAATACCTAATCCTCAAACATAGATTTACATTATAGATAGATAGATAGATATAGATATAGATATATGTAAAGTAATCACCTTTCATCACCCAAGGAACACATATTTGAATAATTATCAGATGGGGGAAATATACTCAAATTGGTACTTAAAAGTCTCAGGTGTAGTTCGAAAGGACATGATTAGGTAAAAACCATCAGAAAGATGTAAAAAATTCTATCTTAGAAGATAAAGGAAAAAAACAACAACCCAGATTCTGAATTTCTGGAAAGCAGAACAGAAAGTAAATGAATTTTCCAGTAAAATAATTTGAAAAATATTTTAGCTCTATAGGTGGCTGGATTTTGATCTAATGAGACTTATTTTAGATTTCTGTCCTTTACAACTATAAAATGACAAATATGCTTTATTCAAGTCAATTAACTTGTAGAAATATTTTATAGCAGATTTGTATTAGTAAAGTAATTCAACTACAGCCTTTTCCTGATGCAGCTATAGAGACACCACATTTCCTATTTTTTGAGAATAAGAAAAAGGTGCCACATATATGATATACACATGTATGATGCACATACTACTAAGGGCCTTATATAAAGCAAGTCTTGAAATTCTAAATAATATTTAAATAAGAAGCTCCCTTTCTTTATTTTCACATTTGGGGACCACTAAGTACCAAAGTTATGTAGAAGGCTAGGGTAAGAATATGGGAATGAAATCTGTCTCCTAATAAGATAGAGAAAATTTCTGTAATTTTGAGTTACAGTTTCTAAAGTAATAAAAAATAAGGTAAAACAGAAACAGAAACTCAATTTTCTATCCTTCCTAACTTTCCAACAGAAATAAGAGAATCCAGTAAAGATACAGCCATCCCAGGATGGTATAGGATATTATAATATCACTAGATGGTGAAAAAGAAGATAACAAAAATGTGTCCCCTGGAACAATGGGAAACAAAATCTACACCTACAGATTGTGATATAGCTAGAAAATAGTTTCCACCATGCTGTCTTTGATATTTTAGGTTTGTTTGCACAGCAACTTTCCTCTCTTAGGAAATGACCCTTTTTTAAGACCCAAGGATTGCAGCTTATAACCCAGAAACAATCACTGCTTCTAAAAGTAAGCAAGCATGATACTAAGAGTAACCAAGCATACTTCCATCGCTATAGATGCTAAACAAGAATGATCTTTTGGAATAGTCAAAGAATCTTGAACTTTTTCATACCTTTCCTCTTCTCCAAATCAAGAAGTCCTAGTCAAGATATGATAAGCATTAATAAAGGATTTATATATTTTTTATTGTTATCACCAAAGCAAATACACTTTCCTCTTTGCAAGCTTGACTTTGAAAGAGTCAGACCCTCACAATAATCTTATACACAAAAGTTTACTGCTTTGGCTTAAGTGTTTTCCTGCCTTTGCGTGTTGCTCTCAATTATTTTGGCAACTGCATAGAAAAACAAGATAAATCCATTATGCTTATGTTGAATTGTTCAAAGTCAAGCTGCCTTCAAAATTTTCTGTTGCCCTCGTCACTGCTAATTAAAGTTTAATTATTGCTCTTTAAATGCAACAAAAACATGATATTTTAACTTATATTATCATTGAAACCGGTGAAAACAGGAGAGTCTGTGATTGCTTTTTTAATTGTTTCCAAGTATTTTCCTTGGCTGTTTTCATTATTACCTTTGTTCCGGTCTTCTAATCAGGAATAGAGGATTAGCCAAAAAGATCTTCCTAAAATATAAGTTGTTAGGCAGAAAAAAAAAAACAGATGTTTAATTAAAGATTTTCTTTTTTTTTTTTTTTGTCGGTCATGGGGCTTGAACTCTGGGCCTGGGCACTGTCCCTCAGCTCTTCAGCTCAAGGCAAGTGCTCTACCACTTGAGCTACAGCGCCACTTAATTAAAGATTTTCATCTCTTAAGAGACTGAAAATCTCGGAAGATATTTTGCTATTACTGGCATTGTTAAGATGACTTGAGTGCTTTGGTTCTTAAACTAAGTGAAATACATGTAAAATGTTACAGTTGTTCCAAACAAAGATTATGGCTGCTCCAATGAGATGAAACCTCTAATAAGGTTTGAGGGCATATAGATTTTAGGGGAGAAGGGTTAATGTTAGAAAGTCAAGGGAGATTCCTAAAACAGCACTGCCTATCACGTATCAGTTATTATACTTAAGATATATAAGTATATATACGTACAAATATGAATTGAGTGAGAAATGTGTGATTTACAAAATTGATTCAATGACAACTAAATCCAGAAAACACTTCTCTATATTTATATGAACTAGTATATTTAGTGAGGATTTAAAAACTTTTAGAATATATATTTTAAAATCTTTGTAAAAATATTTGTTTATTTTTAATTTTTGTCGGTCCTTGGGCTTGAAATCTGAGCCTGGACACTTTCCCTCAGCTAACTCAAGAGTAGTGTTCTACCACTTGAGCCACTGCCAGTTTTCTGGTGGCTCATTGGAGATAAGAGTCTTACAGACTTTCCTGCCTAGGCTGGCTTTGAACCATGATTCTCAGTTCTCAGACTCCTTCTCCTTAGTAGCTAGTGTTACAAGCATGAGCCACTGGCTCCTAGCTACATAATTATTTTTTTACCTATTTATGAAGTATTGAGTGGTAATCCCATTCATTTATACCTTGTGGAATGATCAAGCTGTATCATACCCATTAAATTCTGAGTGTAACATTTCTTTTTAGTGAGAATGCTCAAAAACTTATCTTCTGGCTGTGATGAAATATCTATTCTTAACTATAATAACTTTTCATCTTGTGGTATATAATTAATAGATTTACTTTTAGTCATAGAAATCTGCTAATTAACATTATATAAAACATGATTTGTAAAGTGAAAGAAATTCATGGTTCCATTACTTGTTTTAAGAAAACAATTATGCTTTTGTTTTCAATTATATTTCTGTGGGAATGTGTAATATTCATTGATTTAACTGTTAAAATTGATATCAATACACTATATAAAGTTGATTCAAACTTGTATTTGAAAATTGCACACTTAACACAAATATAATTCCACTTTCCTCTACCTCGTAAATAAAATAACAGTAAAGCAAAGTTGGTGTTAGCCATTCATGTGTACAATCGTACAACTCGGGAGGCTGAGACCTGAATAATTTAGTTCAATGTCAGTCTAAATAGACAAAAATGGGAAAACTTATCTCCAATTATCCAGCAAGAAGCAGAAGGTGAGAATGTGGCTCAAGGATAGAGTGTCATCAGCCATGAGAAAAAATACAAAGGAGACCATTAAAAATCAAGTTCAAGGCCTAAAAATAAAACACACTCAAGGCAACATCAAAAAAGTATTATGAACTTCAATAATGAAGATAAAATAGAAGAAAAGATCATGAGAAACAGAAACATGTGGAAGAAATCATTTGACAGAATTTTAATTCATGAGAGGGAAAAGTCGCAGTCTCATTTGTACAATCTCATTGTATTCATTTTTGTTGAAACCTGTCTATTGGGTAAAGTGAAAGAGTATATTGGATTACCTGACATTGGATAAATTGCCTGTGACTATGCAACATCCCACTCTCCTAAAATCTTAAATCGTGCTTGTTAATTTAAATAAAACATCATGTTAGAGAGTGTTTGGTCCATACAGACTGGGGTCTTTATTTTGAGGCTTCAGACCAGTGTTTTGTTTATAACGATTCCTGCTTTACCCCCCTTCCCTGGTGCAGCTATACCTCACTTAGCTGTTACCAAGCCAAGGCTTGGAATAGATCCACCTGCCTTAATCCCTCCCTTACTCCAGCTATAACTTATTTCACATACTCTCTGTCTTAGCATTAGTTGTTTTCTGACTAATTCCCACCAGAAATCTCTAATATTTAAGTAAACCCAGTATAAATAACCTAGTTAGAAAAGGGAGAAAGCGTTTAGCATTGGCTGAGGCTCTGATCTGTAGGTTTGTTCCCTAATAAATCTGTGCTACACTATCTTTTTTTTCATGGCTTTTGAGTCTGACAAATGATTGATTTGGTTTGATGTAATCCCATTTATCCTGAATTACTTTGGAAGTTTTGACCTGTGCCAAGGAGACCTCATGTTTCCCCTAACTCTTCCAGTAACTTTCTCAAGGTATCTGGACTTACATTGAGGGTTTCAATCCATTTGGAGTCGATTTTGGTGCAGCGGGATATATAAGGATCTACTTCAGTTTTCTGTGTACAGCAAATTCTACCAGGACAGTGTTTTGAAGAGGCTGTTCATCTTCCGTCCTGTGTTTCTGGCTTCCTTAACAAAAATTATGTGCCTATAGGAGTGGATACATTTCTGGATCTTCAATTCTGTTGTATGGATGGAATTCTGTGCTTCCATTGGAAAGAATGGCATTACCCCATTGCTGAAGAAATGGAAAGACTGGGAAAAAATGATATTAAGTAAAATAAGCCAGAACCAATTAAATATATGCTGCAGGGTTTTCCTCATTTCTAATAACTAGGTATGTCCATAAATCAACAAGATAATCTAAGAGATAATAGACAAATAATTGCACTTGGATGTGATTTACAGCACTCTACGCATTCACACGGCAAGAACAAGACAAGTTATTCTTAGGAGAGGATCACAATGGCTCAATAGCTTATGTGCATTTTGCCATATAAATGTTGCTAATTGCAATGAACTCTAAGAATTAATCATACATGTGAAATACATATATCTATATACAATTTTTAAAGATGTCATAAATATCCGACTTCTCTGTAAAATCAAAAGTAAAATTCTGAATTTAGAAGATAATATTGGAGAAAGTTTTCAACACATAAACTAAAATACATTGTAAAGCTGGTTTTGACATGACATTTTGTACTTCTCATTGTTGCAACAGGTCCACCTGAATCCTTAAACGACTTGTTTGTCCCCATCTCCTCCACATGTTATACTGACATCAAATATAGTGAAAGCAGGGGTTACACTGGGGGGGAGGGACATACACAGCAACAAAGAAATAATCTTATAAATGCATTAGAAACACATGCATGAAAGAAACGAAAACATTAAAATACATATTTAAAACCCCTCTGTACAGTATGTTCTCAAATAAAATAAAATAAAATATTATAAAAAAAAAACTAAAATACAAAGGGGAAAAGCTGGGAGAGAAAAGCTAAGAGGAAAAGTAGAAAAGCTAACTATTGAAGACTTAATAAACAATTCCCAAAACTACACAAGAGAGGTGGGGTACAGTTCAGTTGTAGAACTAGACTAATATATACAAAGCCATGGGTTCAATCTCCAAGAAGGCCTAATAATAAGTTACTAGATAGTAGTAATACAATAATTACTTGAAATAAATGCTTTCATATTAGAGAGGCCTGAATCCTAAAACAGTAAACAAAATATTCTCAATTCTTTGTATGGCTTCTTTTTTATTGTGAAAATACTGTACAGAGGGGTTACAATTACATGGGCAAGCTAATGAGTACATTTCTTATCAAGCATTGTCTCTCAATTCTTGTATCCAATGACATGAAACTACAAGAATGAAGAGGAATTAGTTTCCTTTTTACCCTTTCCTTTCCTTTTCTTTATCGTTCTTTTCTTTTTTCCTTTGACACTACTGGTTTTGAAGTTGCTAAGGTTCTAACCAATTTAGATTATTTTTCAGGCCATACCTCCATTCAGCAATGATCTCTTACCTATGGATTCCACAAACGTGAGATAACAGGAAAATTACACTATATCTGGCTTTCTTTGTTTTTGTAGTTTCTCATGATTTTTTTGGTCAGAACTGGCCCTGATATCAGTCTTCTAAATCTCTGCCTTCTAATTAGCAAGGTATATTTCATCTCAAGCTTGGACCCAGAATAGTTTTCAATGTAAACATTGAATATTCACTTCTGTTTTCTAGATATCATTAAATTCTACTGAGGTTAGTATGGATCATTATGATGTTGTAAGAACAGAGATAAATCCCTTGAATTCTTTTTCCAATTTATTTTAATATTTCTAGTATACATCACACATAGAACATTAATATTTCACAAGTACTTTATGCAGACTTCAGTTAATTTATTTTGTACACATATTAAGTCCAATATAATTTTATCAACACTACTTGAATATACAATATTTACAGATATGTTTCTTTACCAAAAATAAGTCTGTCTCATGCTTCCCTTTTATAATTAAACCAACTACTTCTCTTTGTCCCATCCCAGACCTGTTTCATCCTGGCAACCAACATTTTTTTTTCCTCCGACTTCTATAACATGCAATAAATAAGGTTTTTGGATTGCCTTCAAATCTTTGGTAGATTATTCCCAGTTATTGTATTTCTTAATATTGTATTATGTTCACTCCAATTGCCTTTTGGTACTGTCATTAGAAAATGTAGCACAATTCATTTCCCATTCACCTGAATAAGGCCTGAATTGACTTCCATTTCTTTGACTAGAGGAAATAATGCTGCTATAATGCTCTGTGTTTTTGCCTTTGGGTGAATGTTACATTTTATGACTATGAGTCAAAGCCTGAAGAGCACAATTCCTGTGCTATAGTGTGGGTGGTTGCATATATCACATTCAAGGAACCTGTCAAAATGTTTTCAGAATTGGCTTTCCCACTTGACATTCCTGCCAGGATCCAGTTTCTCTGTTTCTTGATAGGATTTAGTGTGGTCATTATTGTATTATGTGAAGTAATTCTCATACATGTTTTATGATGTCATTTTAGTTTAATGTGCATTTAGTTGATGATTGATGATGCTTTTCTTGTGCTTACTTTTCACAGGATGTATTTTGCTGGTTTCCAGTTGATGTTCTTTTTAACTTTAGGTTTTGAGATTTCTATGTAGAATCTAGATTTGAGGCATTCTTAAGGTATAGGATTTGCAAATATTTTATCCTTGACTATAGATACCCTTCATCATCATCATCATCATCATCATCATCATCATATTAGTATTACTACTATTACTTTTGTACATATATCTATTGTCCTGAGGCTTGAACTCAGTGTCCCTGAGATTTGTTGCAATTTGTAACAATTTACCATTTCAGTCATGCCTCACTTCTGGCTTCTTTGCTGATTAATCAGAATAAGATTCTCATGGACTTTATTTTGTGGGCTGCCTTCAAGTAGCAATACTCCAATCACAGCCTCCCAAGTAGCTAGGATGAGATATATGAGCTACCTGCTCCCAAATTCTATTCACTACTTGTATATGAGCTTTCACAGACTAAATTGTTTTACGCTTCTATTGAGTTCAACTATAGCATTTTCCTTTCCTATAATTTTAATGACAAATTTAAGAATGCTTCATCTCCAAACTTCTCAAGACATCTTCTTTTGCTTTACATTTACATCACTCTTTTTGTTTTATATGCCACGTTTTAATCCTGCTTGAAGTTAACATTTAAATAAACTGTTATGTTTAAGTCAATGTTCACTTTTTTTTTCCAGTCGTGGGGCTTGAACTCTGGGCCTGGGCACTGTCCCTCAGCTCTTCAGCTCAAGGCGAGCACTCTACCACTTGAGCTACAGCACCACTTCCGGTTTTCTGGTGGTTTATTGGAGATAGGAGTCTCACGGTCTCTCCTGCCCGGGCTGGCTTTGAACCGCGATCCTCAGATCTCAGCCTCCTGAGTAGCTAGGATTACAGGCGTGAGCCACCAGCGCCCGGCTTCAATGTTCACTCTTTAATTCTCTCAAATACTGTCTAACCTATCACCACTTATTAAAGAGAATGTCATTCCACAAATGTTTGGTTTTACCCCTTATTAAATATTCCTTGATAATATTTATGTGGATCTAACCTGGTGCCCTACAGACCAGCTTTACTATTGGACAGAGAAATATATTCCAACTTATTTTTCTTTCTCAATGACTCAAAGAGTGCTAGTCAAGTGTTTTTAGAAATTGTCATAAACATAAATAAAACTCTGAACCTGAGCGCTGTTGGCTTATGTTTATCATCCTAGCTGCATAGGAGACTGACATCTGAGGGTTGCGGTTCAAAGCCAGCTGGAACGGGAATGTCCATAAGACTTTTATGTCCAATTAACCACCAGAAAACCAGAAGTGGCACAGTTGCTCAATGAGTAGAGCATTCACTTTGAACTGAAGAGCAGAGGGACAGCACCCAGGACCAGATTTCAAGCCCCATGAATGACCAAAAGGAAAAGGGGAGGAGACAATTTATATCTTTACTCAGTTGTATCCTGCAATCCACAAAATGTATATGTCTCCATTTATTTATATGTTTGCTTTTATATTCAATGTTGTATAATTTTCAACGTTGGGTGAACAGCACTTTAATACATTTTGATGATGTGTGAAGATAGCACAAAGAAATTCACAGAAAACAGTTGAAAAATAAAGGGCAATGGGAACGGCAAAAGACAGAAATGGGTTAATCAGGCCCTTCATTAATATGTGAGAATGTAAAATATTTCAATAATTTTCTTCGTTAATTAATATACAGCAATTAAGAAACATCTTCCAAAGGCTTTGGTATTCAAGTATGATATAAAGGATAAATACATATTCTGTGGTGAAATGAAAGAAAGATAGATAAGAAAATACATACTTATAGACATTCTTATAGACATTCTTATAGATATACTTATAGACATTCTTATAGACATACTTATAGACATACTTCAAGACATTCTTATAGACATACTTATAGAAATTCTTATAGACATACTTATATACATACTTAAAGATATTCTTATAGACATACTTATAGACATTCTTATAGACATACTTATAAACATACTTATAGACATACTTAAAGACATTCTTATAGACATACTTATAGACATTCTTATAGACATACTTATAGACATACTTATAGACATTCTTATAGACATACTTATAGACATTCTGAGGCCTATTGGCTCATTGGACTTGAAAGATGCTGGTATCTAAGATAACACTAAAATGTTAGACTTGAGCCTATCTTTAAGACTGTTTAATATGATTGCTTTTTGAGCCAGTATTCTTTCTTGTTTTTGATGGTGGTATTTGTGCAGGTCGTGGGCCTTGAACTGGGCCTGGTCGCTGTCCCTCAGCTTTTCAGCTCAAGGCTAGAGCTCTACCACATGAGCCATAGTGCCCCTTCCGATTTTCTGGTGATTTATTGGAGATAAGAGTCTGATGGACTTTTCCTACACAGGCTGGCTTTGAACCACGATCCTCAGATCTCAGCCTCCTGAGTAGCTAGGATAAGCAAGGGTGAGCTACCAGTGCGTGGCTCCTCTGTACAACATCAACCATAAAATAAAATAAAGTAAAATCAATAAAGGACATGTTTGGCAAATAAAGTAAAATGGTAACTTACACACAAATGAAAATAATAATATACATATATGTCTGTGTACATGTATGTACACATCTCTATATTCTTATATATGTATACATATATAGGTGTTTGTATATATACACATATAAGTATGAATATATGCAGATGTACACATAGTGTGTATATACATACATTTATTTAAATAGACTTGAATCCAAAATATATTAAGAGCATATTAATGCCAATGAAAACTTTAACCATCTTGAATAAGTTATCCAAAAATCCAAATACATATCTCTATAGTAATAGAACAATAACCAAGGAGCGTATGGTTAAAGGAAATAGAAACAATAAGATAGTCCTGCACAACCATTATGTAGAAATTGGAATCCTTATACATTGGTGCTTGGCACTTAAAAAGATATAGTCAGTTTGTTAAACATACAGGAAATCTTTGAGATATTACATATAGAGTAGCCTCTATGATCCAGCATTTTGAATCATAATTTTATATACAAAGTAGATTTCAACATATGTCCAATGAGACACATGTACAAGAATATACATAGAAAAACCTTTACAACAACATAGAATAAAATATTGTAATGCCCATTGAGGATGTTATTCCATTATACACATGCATTTATACACAAGACAATATGCTCTATCCATGAGAAAAATTTACATTGACTTACTTTGGAAACAGTAATAGTACATGGGAGAAATGGATAAAATAGACTACATTTTCTGATTATAAGAGGTTTGTAAAATTAGCACATCTGTAGAATTAGAATATGAAATAATATCTGCTTAAGGGGAGCGTAGGTTGAAATAATGACAGGAAATGACTACTAAAGAATATTGGAGTATTTTGAGAGGGTAGTAATGATAAAATATTCTAGAACTGAAAGTGATATTCTTACTCCAACTCTAACAGTCTAAGAATCATTGCACTTTATTGAAGAATTACAAATTGCATTTGCATTAACCTTAGGAAAAATTTTAGAATAGAAGTGGGTGAATCTGAGTGATTATTTAGATTTTAAAATCACAAAATTGTTTTTTTTTTTTAATTGTATTTTATTTTATTTGAGAACATACTGTACAGAGGGGCAACAATTACATGGGCAGGATAATGCATACATTTCTTACCAAGCATTGCAGCCATTACTTTAGTATGTTGATGAATAAGACTATCAAGAAAATATGATCCGTGATATATCCTCTGACTGACTATAAATGACACTGCAAATCAGAGAATATCCTACAAAATTATGTAAATTGAGGGATGAGATAGGATTGAGAAGGATGAGGGATAATGATCATCAAGAGCAATTGTATTGGGCTGGGAATGTGGCTTAATGGTAGACTGCTTACCTTGCATGTGTGAAGCTCTGAGTTTGATTCCTCACTACTACATAAACAAGAAAAGCTGCAATTGGTACTATGACACAAGTCGTAGAGTACTAGCATGAGGAAAAGAAGCTCCAGGACATTGCCAAGGCCCTGAGTTCAAGTCCCAGGACTAGTCGAAAAACAAAAAAGGTGGGCACTAGCCAGGCACTAGTGCCTCAGGCCTGTAATCCTAGATAATCAGGAGGCTGAGGATTGAGTTTTGAAGGGAGCCCAGGCAAGAAAAGCTGTGAGATTATCTCCAATTAAATCTCAGAAAAATCTGAAAGTGCTGCTGTGCCTCAAATGATAGAGTTCTAGTGTTCATCCAAGGGTGCTCAGGGACAGCACCCACCCAGAGTTCAAACCTCAGGAGAGAAAAAAAAAACTCACTAAACACTATTCATAAACTGCTTTGTCAAACAGCCTCTCCCGTACAACTACTTAAAGTTAATTGAAAATATAATAAAATACAAGTCATTTTGGGAACCAGACATAGATAGTATATACGGGACAAAGTAAATTTTATATTATGCAGTTTGAGTTGAAATTCGTTCTATAATCTTCTTACATAATTTATGAAATTAACAATACTGTCAATTATAGGTAAATTTGCTTCAGGAACTGAATGTATTCTGCTGTTTTTTCATAGATAACCATAGGGGTGATTTTTGCCTCTTATTGAAGTATATCTGATATTTTAAAGTAGATTTGTCCTAATATAATAATAATTTAATCAATCATTTCATTAGGGCGATGTTTGTCAGATTTCTTTCTAGTAAATCTTATCCCTTATAATAAATGAGAACATGCTGTGACAGTCTCCTATTAATATGACAAATACTTTATAATATTAACTTAAAAGGGGGACAGATTAATCGTGGCTTCTGATTTTACACATTACAGTTTCTGCTTCTCATCCTCATTGCGTGGGTTGGTGGTGGCACAGTACCCCATGTCAAGAACATGTGATGGAGTATGTGTATTCATTGAAGCCAGGAAGTAAAGAAGAGGAGGAATAGGAGTGGGGAAAGGGAGAAAGAAGAGGAGGGGAAGAGGGAGAGGGAGAAGGAAAAGATAAAGGAGACCGAGACAAAGAAGGAAAAGAAGGAAGACGAGGAAATGACTTTGATATTAACATCCTCTTTGATCACAAGCTCTCAGTGACCAAATCTCTACAACTATGCCCACATGAGAGGGTTCACCTCTTTATGGCACACAGTGAAAGTTAATCATTAATCCCAAACATTTATGATTTCATATTTAATTTCTAGGGTGGTGGGTAGATATTTCTATACAACTGTGTTAACTTCTATTCCTAAATATTTACTTGAATTAATCAGAAAATCTATTTGGAATTGAGGTGGTTTGAATATACCATTGCTGGAGAGATGAATGAAATATTTTGAGTGCAAATACATTTTATTTAGCAGATAAGAAAACTTCAAGAGATTACATTTTGTGACCTTCAAAAATGACTATTTCATCTAATTCACAATGATTTGAATTTTTCATAATTTTATGACATTTCCATTCAAGTTTTGACATCTATAGTGGTTCTTCCTTTCTAGTTGAAGGAAAAATAAATGCTATCATGATCATTTATTTCTTAATTATTCTATAGAGTAGGTATTATATGAATTTCCTACCATCCAAAAATAAGTTATATTCAAGTCTATAGGAATAATTGCATAAGTCATGGAATATCTTGCTTTATGTCATATTGAAATTCATTCAATTTCTAAAAGTCACTGTTGATATAACATACATGAAATTCAGTGTTTTTCTAAAATGTCTTGCTAATCAAACCTCAGAAATACATGACGAGTAACTAAGATTTTTATATACTCAAAAATGTATGACTCCATATTTTATGTCAAAAAGTTTAGGTTTAAAAGAAGAGAAAATCATGTGGCCACATTAAATAATATTTAATTTAATGAAAAATTGCTTCATTCACCCTGACAGAACTTATTGCTTTTACCTTACATGAGAAATTTGATTAATGATCCCTTTGTTGCTTTTCAATAAGAGAGTATATCAATTCGTGCAAAGATTCTGTCATTTAAACCTTCGAGTATATATTTTTTCATAAAATGTAAACTATTTTTCACAGTGCAGGTTCACGTTTAATAACTAAATAAATATCTAAATGTTACTTTGTTAAATTGAGCACCAAGAATTAAAATAATAAGACATTTATTTTATTCTTAGATATATTATACCTGTGCTTAGATATATTATATCTCAAGCTTGTAATCCTCACTACTCAGGAAGCTGAGGTTCAAGTCAGACTTGGCAATAAAGAAATCATCTTATAAATATGTTAGGGGGAAACAATTGCAATAAAGAAAAAATAACATTTGAATATTTATCTTGGTGTTCATTTAAGGTAACATCAACTTATCTGACCTTTCCTGCTTTTCTCAGACATGTCCCTTCCCCACATTATAACCCCTGCTTTCATTGTATTGATGTTGGTATAATTCATGAAGGGGAAGGGAAAAAAACATATTGTTTAAAAGATACAGGTGGACCCATTGGAACAATGAAATGTACAAGTCATTATGGAGAAAAACGAACTTTACAACTTTGGCCTGGGGTGTAGTTTGGTAGGGGTGGAGATGGGAAGTGTTGTGAAGGGGAAACAAAGGAGGAGGCAACAATGTTTGACAAGAAATGTACTCAGGAGCTGGGAAGGTGGCTCAGTGGTAGAGCACTTGCCCTGCATGCATGAGGCCCTCGGTTCGATTCCTCAGCACTGCATAAGCAAAAAGAAAAAACCGGAAGTAGCGCTTTGGCTCAAGTGGTAGAGCACTAGCCTTGAGGTGAAGAGCTGAGGGACAGTGTCCAGGCCCAGAGTTCAGGCCCCATGGCCGTACCAAAGAAAAAAAAAAGAAAGAAAAAGAAAAAAGAAAGGTAGAAAAGGAATGTACTCATTACCTAGTACTGTAAGTGTAACTCCTCTGTATGTATTTTCACAATAAAAATAAAAAATAAAAAATTTTAAAAAAGCCAGCCTTGGCAAGAAAGTTTGTGAGTCGCATCTCAATGAATCATACACACATCACAACACACACACACATACACACAAAGCCAGAAGTGCAGTTGTGGCTCAAATGTTAAAGCAGTATCCTTGAGAGTTCAAATCACAAAAATAACACACACACAATATTATGTCTAAAGTCTTATTTTAGTTTGAAGAAATAAAAATATTTTGGAAAATAATATTTGTTACATATCCCACAATTTTTGTGAACTTTTTAGTACACTTTTTCTTAAGATATAACATAGGTTATTAAAATTAATAATACTATAGTATTTTATAATTACTCATAACACCTTGGAGTACTTGCTAGTATTTTATAATTACTCATAACACTTGGAGTACTTTCTGAGTAAAAGAAGGATCGGAAAAATGAACAAAAAAAGGAAAGAAAGAAAGGAAGGAAGGAAGGAAGGAAGGAAGAAAGAAAGAAAGGAGAGAAAGAGAGAGAGGTAGGGATGGAGGGAAAGAGGGAGGAAGGAAAGAAGTAAAGAAGGAAAAAAGGAAGGAATGAAGGAACGAAGGAAGGGAGGGAGGAAGGAAGGGACAAAAACAATTTAATTTAGAAAATCTGCTATTTAGCCCAAAATAAACTTCATGTAATTAACACTTTAGTAAATACAAGTTTGCAATTTTCATCTCTCTGCATGTTCCCCATGCATGGATAAAACCAACAAATGAAGGATCAGCAATAACCAGGTATATCTGTTTGTATCTGTAGTAAATATGTATGCAAATCATTTTCTCATTTTCTAAACATCAAATAATTATTTGCAAACAACTTACATTTAGTTACAAATATTCTAAAAATTGAGGTAAGTAAAGGATGTCAATATATGAATACTAGTAATTATAGTGTTATTAATATTACAGTTTTCATGTTATATTAATTGTAACAATTTTATTATGTATTTTATCGAGATATTAGCATATTTTGACTTTGGTGTCTGTAGGAGTCCTAATAGCAGACCGTAATTAAAATCAAAGGAGATCTGTATTTGTTGGCTCAAATGAATATTTCTGAAAGCAATTATCTCATCTGAGATTGTTCAAATACAACAGAAGCGCCTTAGGCTGTACCACATTTACATGGTTACCTATGATATCATTCAAAAGCCACTAAACAATCATACTTCACTATGCCATCACTATAATTATTCCCATTGTAAGAGGAATCATTCACATAATTCACATGATATAAGCTTGTCCTTAAGTTATTATCTTTTATGAAATAATATAAAAAAAAAAGGATACACCACACTGAGTTAAAGCAAAACTTTCAAAATTTATTGGACGATGTAACTCCTTCCAGATACACATATTGAAATTCTATTCCCCTGCCTGGTGACATTAGTATGACCCTTTCAGAGATGACCCTGCAATAATGATCCTGATAAAAGAAGCCCAATATAATTACTCTGCCATGTGAACATCCAGCAAATAGATTATAACGAACCAGAAGTCGACCCCCATAAGACAAAGAATTGCTTTGAACTACCATTTTTATAACCAATATTTAAGTTTCTAGAGGATGGATAATATACGCCTGATATTTTTAAGCCACTTACTTTTAAATATTCTATTATAACTGCGCAATGGCTGAAAAAAACCAAAGTTGTTTTGATTTAATTTTCACAAATTCTGATAAAAAAGATTCATAAAGTTTTATTATTTGAATTTTATTCTCCAAGTCTCCAGGTTAAAAATATTTTTAAATAGGAATTGAATTGAGGTTCAACTCTCTATTCAAATATCATAATTAATTTTTGAATATTTTTGTTATCTTTAGTTGTATGAATGAGTTGCTATTCACTGAAACAGTGTATGGATACAGTGCATCTTGCTCAATGTCACCCCTTTCTACATTCTCATCCACTCCTCCAATCAACTGCGATCCTTATGTATCTCAATATTATGTTATGGAATTACTTACCATTTAACAAAGCAGTTTATGTGTACAATGCACCTGGAATTCTGTTACCACTTCAACATCTTCACCCCCATTTCACACTACCCCTTGCTTTGTATATTTCAATTCTGGGAAGTATACAATGGATTCTTGCCTGTAGTCTATCCTTTTCCCCTTCAATTTCCTACCCCTCTCACATTGCCCCCCACTGTCCTCTCTTGCAGTACACATTTACTGGTATTTATTTTGTTGGGCTTTGACTTAGTCTTTTAAGAAAATTATAGTATTTTTACTATCCATGGACTCCGACACTTAAGATAATTCATTTGTACCTCCTTGCATACCATCCAGTGTATTTACTTTTACGTTTATAGGCAGCTTCTATCTACCACAAATGAGGAAAATCATGCAAGCTAAGTTTCTCTGGGTCTGCTTTATTTCACTTAATATTATTTCTAAGTGTTTCATTTTCCTCAAGAATGGTGCAATATTATTCTTCCTGATGGATGAACAGTGTTCCATTATGTATGTATATATATATATATATGTTTGTATATTTATGCATATATGTATATATAAACATACATATATACATATGTATATACTTGTAAATTGGGATCACTAAAAATAGATATATATATAATTTATATATAATTTGTATATACATATATAATTCTTGATGTCTTTTTACAATGAAAGGTATCTGGGCTGATTCCATATGTTGGCTATAGAAAATAATGCAATAATGACCATTATTGTGCTGGTACCTTCAGTGTGGCCTTGTTTCTGTTCTATTGAATAAATGTTTCTGCTCTATTGAATAAATGTCTATTGAATAAATGCTGGATCATAGGTACGTAGCTCTCTATTCAGTTCTGTGAGCAATTTCCATAGTGTTTTCCAAACTGGTTGAACAAGATTACATAACCACCAACTGTGTAGTAGGTTTTCCTTTGTGCCACATCCCTATCAATATCTGTGATTGTTCATTTTTTCATAATGACATTGTAACACAGACGAGATGAATCTCAGTGTTGTTTGAATTTGCATTTCTTTTATGGAGAGAGATGTGTCTATTTGTCATTCTTACTTCTTCTTAAGAAGTTATCTTTAAGTCTTTATCCCATATATTAAGTGGGTTCTTGTTTATTTGAGGGTTTATTTTTCTTGGGTTTAACTTTTTGATCTCTAAATATGGGTTAGTTATGAAAACCCTTGTCTGATGCTTAGCTAGAAAAATCTTCTTCCATTCTGTTCTCTTTCTATATATCCTGCTAACTTTTTCCTTTGCCATGAAGTAACTCTTCATATGATGCTATTATATTCATCCAGAAAGAATGATATTCCATCATTCATAAGGAAAAGGAAAGACTTGGAACAAACATATGAAATGAAGAAAGGCAGTCTCAAGGGTATTTAAGTTGCCTGATTTCCCTCATTTGTTGCATTAGAATGTGCCTCTAATTCTATCAGTAAACACCCTTGGATGGTAAAAGAGAAAACATTACACTTGGATATGATAAATTATATGGGATTCTAAACATTTATACAGTGAGATCAAAGAAGAATGCCCTTTGGAGAGGATCACAAAGGCTCAAAAGCTATATGAATATTATCATATAAAATAAGGTTCATTAAAATGATCCCCAAGAAATGATAGAGATTTTTTATTATTTTGTTTTTTCCTTCTGTGTTCTGATGCTGTTATTTTTTTAAATTAGAGCAGCTTTGGTCTTATATGTAAGTTTGGAAAGGGCAAGGGGGGAAACAGAAATGGTGGGACAAAGGGTTAACAAATGCAGCAGTGCTACTCAATAGATATTACATTGTACATGAACTATACAACTTATGGGGGAGGGAGGTTGAAAGGGAAAAACAGGGAGAACATGAGGAAAGAGGTGACACTATTCAAAAAGAAATGTGCTCATTATCTGACTTAAGTAATTGTAACCCTTCTGTACATCATCTTTACAAATTAAAAATGGACTTCATAAAAAGGCCAGAGGAGCTATACTAATATTAGATAAAATATGGTGTAAATTAAAAGTGGTATGAAACTTAAAAGAGACAAAGAAGTACATTAAATACTGATAACGAAAACTCTCCATCAGAGGGATATAACAATTCTCAATATCAATGCCCTGAATCCTAGAGCTCCCAAATTCAACCGAAAAATACTACTTACCCTAAAAACATGCATACATCCAAATACATTGTGGGTTGCTTGAACACATCAATCTTAACTGTGGACCAGCTATCAAGGTAAGAACTTATCAAAAAAACTTCAGAGCTAAATAACTGGATAGACAAGCTATACAGAATATTTCACCTAGGAGTGTCACAATATATATTCCTCTACAGAATACTTCACCTAGCAGTGTCACAATATATATTCCTCTCAGCAGCCCATGGAACGTTCTCCAAAAGAGATCATATCTTAGATCACAAGGAAAATCTGTGAAAATTCAAAAATAAAATGAAATTACTCTTTGTATCCTGTCAGATCAGGATGGAACCAAATTAGATCTCGACATCAAAAGGCATAACAGAAAATTATGAAACTCACAGACTGAATAACACATTGCTAAATAATCAGTGAGTCACTGAAGAGATATGGAGGGAAGTTTTAACGTTTAGGGAATTCAGTGGAAGTGAACACAAAATACTACCACCTCTGGGACACAACAGCACAGGCAATACTCAGAGAAAATTTATAGCTTTGAGTATGTACAGCAATAAGAAATATCTTGAATCAGCACTAATGATGCATCACTAGGTCCTTGAAAAACAGGAACAAACCAACCCAAAAACCAGTAGACAGAAATAATACAAATTAGGTTAAAGAAATAAATGAATCAAAGTCTCAAAAAAACATACAATCATAATTGACTTTTATCCACTAGTAGCTCACAAATTAGCCCAATGAATGTCAATGTAGCTATTTTCAGAAATAACTCAGCCAGCTCAAACCAGTGAACAAAACAAACTTCTAGGATTCTAAGAAACAACATATTGTTTGCCTTTGTAAAATAAATTTACTCTGTTGTTCTTACTAAGGTGGTATGTATATATCTGGGCTCAAATCATAAGGGCTACTGGAAGAAAATTTCAAAATCTAGAGCAACTAACACAGCTGTGCAGTTGTTTGTAGGTTTCACTACAGTCTCATCTGGACATCAACTGTACAAAGTAAATAATTCTACTGCTTTGCAGGCAAGAATGTGATGAAAAGCATACTTTTATCAACTTTGATGAAATAAGAAGACCACACTTGAAAAGCATACTAAACGATCAGCCCTTTGAATAACAGTGCCATTTTTAAAGCACTCTAGATAATTCAAGTCCCTTATCCCTCCACAACCATTAATGCCGTTAACAAATCATTGCCGAGGGGAATTTCCAGTTATATTTGGTATTCCAAATGCCTTAAGAGTATCATAAACAATAATTCAAGTTGTTGAGAAAATTTAATTTAGAATTAGCAAACTAATCAGCTTCAACTGCATAGCATAACCTTTAGGAAATATGAATTAAGGAATATGGCATGTCCTTTGTATTTTAATATTAGAAATTAGGGGAAAATGTTAGAAATAGACTTTGCAAGAAAGAAACAGAAGTCTTTGATAAGATATATTAATGATTACCTAGGGACAACTAATTTTACCTACATTTTGTATTATATGATAGCATATTTTTTCTGCTAATCAGAAGGACCCAAAAAGATTTTTAATTATGGTATGAGAAATGCATCATCATGAATGAATGAAATCAGGGAGTAGATGGCTCAAGAGTTGGTTGGTTCTATTAAATATTCTCATTATTTTGAATGGTCTGATATTTTGGTATGTGTGGAATTATGAATGTATTTTATATCTGGGCAAGAAAGTTTGTTTATTAGATCATTGCCTGATACCCAATGTCAGGAACCTAACATGAGTTAGAGTGGTAAATGTGTGTGTGTGTGTGTGTGTGTGTGTGTGTGTGTGTGTGTGTGTGTGTGTGCATGTCTGCAGGTCTGTATTTAGAAGCAAGTATCTTATTTCCCTCAGAGTATTTACTTAATTGTATTAGTTATGCTACATTAATGACAGCAGATAACGGTACTTAACATTTTGAGACATATATTTAATTCCAATGATTGCATGAACAAACTAAAAAGTTATGTTTGGGGTGTGAGTTTTGTGGAAGTTCAGCTGAAAATATTAACATTTGGGATCTTGAGAAAGCTATCAACGGCAATCATTTCAGTGTAGATAAATTTTAGACAACGCTTGCAAGGATATGTAATTCTTTATGAAAATTCAACACGTATTCATTTTCCAAAGCTACATTATTCTAGAAATTTGTAGGAAAATAGGTTAAATTATGGAAACATAAACGTAATGTGATTCTTTATTGCATACAGTTTTACATTTTAGTTTTGTCAAGTAAAAATATCATTTATTTCTACTGTATAGGAAGGAAAACCCTAAATATTACAGTTTTGCCATATTTCACATTGGGAAGCTTTTTCTATATCAATAAGTTTATTTCTTCTGTTTCTGCTTTCCTGTTCATAATTCTGCTTCTTTTGGTATTCTTCTAAGGACTTTTTTCTCCCAGTTTGGGGCATGAACATACCTCATGCTCTCAGTTTATTTGCAAACAGTAGTCAGTCTACCATTTGAACCATGCCTCCAGCCCAGAAATTTTTGTAGTTAATTGGAGATAGAACCTCATGAAATTTCCTACCAGCCTGAAAAACATTATCCCCCAAGTCACATCCTTTTTAATCACTAGGACTATAGAGATGAGTCATGGACACCAAGAGTCAATGACATTTCAGGTCTTATAAATTCCACATGTTTGCTAGTAATGTAATAATAAACTACCACAGGTTGTGTAGCATTAACACTGTAAATACATTGCCTCTGAGTTGGTAGATCTAGAACTCCAAGATCAGAGTTGGCTTCTTATTCCTCTTTCTTGGCATATTCAAGGCCTTCTCTATGGAGCACCTAGGCAGCAAAGATGGCACTGAGAGGAAGTTGAGTGGGCAGAGCCCGAGTTTTTTATGTTAAAATCTGACGGGATACCAAAATCAGGTGAAGTGACATCAGTGCGTGCACAGCAGGGAAAGTATAGAAAGCTTTGGCGCATAATAGGGCGCATATAATGATTGGTTGGTTCCTTTTCTTCCCTTTCCATGACACACAGTTATTTTCTTTAAAAAGTGCTTGCAGTTTCCCTTATTTGTAATAATGAGTATATATCTCACACCAATACTCCTCCAATTCTTCAATGAAATTGAAAGAGAAAGTTCACTACCAAACTCATTCTATGAGGCCATCATAACCCTCATCCCAAAACCCAGCAGCGACTCATCAAAGAAAGAGAACTGTAAACCCATTTCTTCGATGAATATTGATACAAAACTTCTCAACAAAATTTTGGCCAATTGAATCAACAATACATCGAAACAATCACACACCACGATCAAACAGGATTCATTTCAGGGATGTAAAGCTGGTTCAATATACACAAATTAATTAATACAATTCATCACATCAACAGGAGCAAGGATAAGAACCAGATTGTTATCTCAATAGATGCAGAAAAAGCATTTGACAAGATCCAACACCCCTTTATGATGAAGGTTCTGGAAAAGTTAGGAATCCATGGAACGTTCCTCAATACAATAAAGGCTGTAGATGACAAACCTACAGCAAAAATTGTATTTAATGGTGAAAAACTAAAACCATTTCCTCTTAACTCAGGAATGAGACAAGTATGTCCACTGTATCCACTGCTCTTCAATCTAGTACTAGAATGCCTAGCTACAGCAATAAAACAAGATACAAACATAAAGTGAATCCAAATGGGGAAAGAAGAAATAAAACTCTCCCTTTTTGCAGATGACATGATCTTGTATTTAAAGTATCCCACAGACTACACTCCCAAATTTCTCAAGCTGATTCAAAACTTTGGCAAAGTAGAAGGGTATAAAATTAACCCTCAAAAATCAATGGCTTTTCTGTATGCCAACAATAAGAAAAGTGTGGCTGAAATTAGGAAAGCAACTCTATTTGGAATAGCCTCACAAAAAATAAAATACCTAGGAATTAACTTAACTAAGCAAGTGAAGGACCTTTATGATGAAAACTTTAAAAACTTGAAAAAAGAAATCAAAATAGAACTTAGAAAGTGGCAAAAACTCCCATGTTCCTGGATTGGAAAGATTAATATTATGAAAAGGGCAATACTTCCCAAGGCTATCTACAAATTCATTGCGATACCTTTTAATATTCCATCCTCATTCTTAAAGGAAATAGAGGAGGCAATCAAAAAATTCATATGGAACAATAAAAGAATAGCTAAAAAGATCCTTAACAGAAAGAACAGTGCTACAGGAATATCAATTTCAAATTTCAAACCTTACTACAAAGCCATAGTAATAAAAACAGCTTAGTATTGGGACAAGAACAGACCTCAGGACCAATGGAATAGAATTGAAATCCCAGAAATGAACCTACAGACCTATAGCCATCTAATTTTCGATAAGGGAGATAAAAAAAAATGGAGTGGAAAAAACACAGCCTCTTCAGTAAATGGTGCTGGCAAAATTGGTTAACTACTTGCAGAAAATTAAAGCTAGATCCTTATATATCACCCTGTTTTGTTTTCTGATTTCACAGTTTTGTACCCATGGCTATTCTTTTCC